>NW_028269928.1:0-46625 GCF_054644295.1 Miniopterus natalensis | reverse complement strand
AGTGGATATCAATTTTTTAAAAAACCATTTAACAAACAGGATGAGATTTTTCAAATTATCAAAAGATTCACTGCAGTGGTTCTTCTCATGCACTTCCTTGTGTGTTTGTATATCACTAACAATGTAATGAAGTCCTGTTAGGCCCGGAAGTACATAAAAATGTAATAAAATTGTTTTGCATGATTATCATTTGAAGACCAACCATAATAATAATACATCCCAACTAAACATAAAGTTTAATAATTATCCTATATTGAAATATTAGCCAACAATGATATTTTTCCTTATATGGCTAAGCTTTTCTCTTAAACACCATAATTCTGTTCTGTATTTTATAACCATTTTAAATGAAAATATATGTCCCTTTATTAAGCAGAGTATAATCAATGAATATTTAATGTTTACTTGATGACCCAGATTCATCATTATGAATACAAATAATGTGCTCTCCTCAGGGCCCTACAGATATATAGGGCTGCTTACTTCTAGCACAAAGTGGTCTCAAATCTTGTACCTGGTAGTCCTGTCTGTTCTGTTTCCTCAATGCTTTTTTGCACATTTATTGAGATATAATTGACAGACAGAAATTGTATATACTTAATATGTACAGCATTATGTATTGATATAGGTATACATTGTAAATAGATCACCACAATCAAGCTATTAACATATCCATCACCTCACAGAGTTATCATTTTCTTCCTTCCTTCTTCCATTCTTCCCTCCCTCCTTTTTTTTCTTCCCTGCCCTCTCTCCCCTTCCTTCTCCCGTCCCTTGCCCTTCCCTCTCCTTCTCTCCTCTTTTTTTCTTTTCTTTCTTTTACTTTCTTTCTTTCTTGGTGACCTCATGAAACAGCAGCATGAACTCATTCAGTGTGAACTCAAATTTCAGCAGTGAGTCTCAAAAAAGTGTGTATTCTAGTTCTGTCCACTGCAAAGGCCTTAGTGCCAGCATTATGGGCTGTAAAACAAATCAGAGCCCCTTGGAGAAATAGCTGGTTCCATATCTGGGGTGGAATATGGACAAGATGAGTCTGGAATACCTTATAGTACCCCAGAGCTAAGCTATATGTTGAGGTTATGTCAAACGGACTCAAGAGGCAGTGTGAAAGGGCTCATAAATGTAGAACAATGAGTATTAAAGGAATAATGTTATAGAAATAGATTTGTGTGTGTATTAGAGTCAGGAATATAAGTGTGATGTGTGTATTAGATTTGAAATAAGTAACTTCATCTTGTGTGACCGAGTGTAATTGTGAGGCCTGCGTGCCACGATAAGATTAACACTTTGTAGCCCTGGCTTCCAAGCAGGCCCGCGCTCTGTAGGACCCTGATAAGACACACTGAAGACGCACCACACCTTCAACCCAGCTGTTAAAAGCAGCGGCTTTTCGGCCACATCTTTGGATGCTTGTCTGCCCTCCACAGACTTCATCCCCAGCTCCGGGAAAGCTGACCCTGCCTTGCTCTGCCCTGCACCTCTCTAGGAGAACTTCCAGAGGGCTGCAGTGACCGACGCCGTCGGGCCGCACCCCCAGACCTTGTGTGTGTCTTTCAGCGGATCCTCCGGGTGGCCTGCTGGTGCCAAGAACCATTGGGAACTGGTAAATAAACCCTGTGTGATTTGCTTCATGTTTGTCTCTGTCTCCCTTCTTGAAACTTGAATTATTGGCTCGGTCTTATTGAATTAAAGTGTCTCTCGACCCTCACGGTGGTATAGCCACGTATTGGGAGTTAGACCACCTGCGTTTATGTCTCCAGAGAAACTGGGACAAATAATAAGCACAATGATTTGAATTACAAATGCATTAACACCCTTGAGTGTATTAAATACCAAAAAATCCCCAAATAGTCCTTGGTCACTTTAAGTGATTGAAGATGGGTCAGCAACCCAGCACTCTGAAAGGGAAAGAATAAAGCATTAATGCTAAGTTTCATGTACAAACCATATTTCAGGAAAAGCAAATACTGTAGTCCATTGTTATTCTTTATGGAAGAATTTCGAGCAGTACATGTAGAAAAATTATAAAGTTAGAAAAATCACCATTTGCAACACCGAATGAATTCATGAATCTAGGCAACAATCCCCACTGGCTGCTAAATCTATTATGCGGAGGTTGATATGTCCGGTGAGCATACACCATGATTTTCCTGGGATAAGACCTGGTTTACATTAGCTGCGTTATCAGCATTACTAATACTACGCCTTCCTGCACCCCCTGTTCAAAATCGCCTTCATTTGAATGATAGATGATCAACCTCGTGATAGGGAACTTTGTAATGAATATGGAATGCAAATAGCACTTGAAACAACTGCTCAATCTTAACAGCACAATAAAACAGGACACAGAGACATTAAGTATCTCCTGATGGACTGTGGATGAGATAGAAAGTACAAAGCACTATCTATGACATATTATTGCCGAAGAGTCAAGCCTGAATTGATGAAGCCTCAAGGTCTATCAGTTCAGAGTCCACAGCAGTGAGAAGAATGTATTAAACACAGCAGGTGTGCGACCTGCCAGAGCCAGGATTTCTGAAATTCAATGACACAATGACGTAGTCTCTTCAATAAATAAAGGAAAGGAAAAGGAGAGGGGAGAACTGATATAGAGGTTTAAAAATATATATAAAACATACCAAAGAAATGCAGTCTGGACATCTTTCTTGAATTCTCATTTGAATAAAGCCAGCAGTGAAAAAGACATTTAAAAATACGGGATTTAAATATATTGTAAAAGTGACCTGTGTGTCTCCAATATTTGGGAATATGAAATATGCTACCTCTCTCCTCAGTTGTAAAAATAACTTTTCCCCACTAAATGGGTTTTACCTTACTTCAAATTTTTACTCTTAATACATTTGTTTCAGGGAGGGGTCTCAAAGGAAAGATGATGAAAACAATTCTTGTACAGGCTTGGGACTTGGTTGAAGTGTTACCGAGCTCCCTTGAAGAAAGAAGGCTCACAAGAAGCCCTGGCATATTGTTGAGGAGGTTTGTCTTCCGTACTCAGTCCTGGCCCCGTGCTTTTTTCGAGTGTCGGGCTAACTGTGCACCTGCTGGTCTGAGCCCTAATCTTGCAGGACCCTCCCACCTCCATCCATCATCACACACCTGCTTCTTCCATTTTCTCCCTCCTCCCTTCCCGCATTCAGAAAACACACAGACACACACACACACACACATTTTCAAATTTGTTGATTTTATTTTAATGATCACTAGGCCTGTACAATGTTGATGTATGGCTTGGTCTCTAAGCACTTGAAATAAAACATTGAAAATATTTTCGGTAACTTAGAATAAGAATAAAGTTAACTAACTTATTCCAAATATATTCTGAAAGAATTTCATATTCATTAAATCACGTTTCCAAATGAAGATTTTGAATGTTGTCTTACATAAAAAATGCCCACTACAAAAAAGTATAAGAATTGATCGAGCTTTTAGATGAATACACAATGAAGTATCTCACTGAAACGCAAACTTGAAAAACAAAATTTTGCAGTTAATTTATCTATAAAGATGGGTGTGCAATATTTAAACTATAAGAAATTAAATGTAAGTATATGTTGATGAAACTTTTTTTTCATATTTCATTTTTTGTTTGTTTATTTTTGTTTAAAATATTACAGATGTCCCTTTTTCTCCCCAATGACCCATTCCACCCCATCCCACATGAAACATTTTTAGTACAATGCCAAGGAGAGGTGTCATTTAATAGAAAAACAATAGCATTTAAATGACATTTTGATGTCTTTGTGGAAATGCCATATTCACAGACCCATGTCTCAGCATTGATATTCATTTCTTTTTCAGTTGCATTAATGATGTTGACCAGTTTAATTCATTCAAGAATGCAGAGTCAAGTTGTTTTTAATAACTTTTATAAGGCACTAGAATAGATTTCCTTTTGAAGTGGTATTTTAATTGGAATTGGCTCTGTAACCTAATGAGAAAACACAAAGGGATACACATATAAAGCAGATTTTGTATTCTTTATTTTATTTTTTTCTCTTAAGGAAGAACAATGCAACATTCCATACTTGTGCTTTCTACCTTTGGGGATTGATACAGAACTGCTGGGGCCAAAACTTAAAATTAAGTCGACTTGACGTATTGCTGAAGGTTAATTGACAGTGTTAGGGAGAAAAAGTCTCCATTGCTACCAAAGGGTTGAAAGCTTAATACATCTAACTGTGGCATTGCTGCTACCCACATAACTGTTTTGGATTCATTTGATGGTTAACAGACAAGGATTCTTGCACTTAACAGACAAGCTGATGATAAACAAGATGTACTGATTTCAACTAGAAATTTTCAGACCACTGTAATGTAGCCAATGTTATACTTGTATCGTGTAACTTAAGTTCAAGTTCTTTCTTCAGAGTCCTCAAAATAGCAGGCAGTGAAGAGACTTTCGAATATTTGCCAGCTCTTGCAGTTGCTGTTTCAGGAAAGGAAATATTATTTGGGCAATTGTTATATACATTTTGACAAGCAAAATACCCTAATGCTGACAGCCCTCCTTATTTCTTAATATTAAGTGTACACTACTTACAGCATCCTCCATGATCTTGTTTTGCAATTTGGCCATTTCTTGTCTAAATTCTTTTGCTTCATTGGTAACAAGATGTTCATGATCCTCCTCTAAGCACACCATATTCTAAAACAAAAAGCATAGCTCAGTTATAAACCACCACTTTTCATCTCACGTTCCAAACATGTACAATCAAATTTCAAAAGTAGCAACTGTTAATATTCACAGGGTGCTCATTATTTATTCCAAATAAAAATATTATAACGAATGTACGCAGGTCAAAATATCCACTTAAGAAAATTTATACATGTCATAGTTGAGTCAAATATTATTATTATTGTAGAAGTGCAACAGTAATACACTTTACTGGAAACAATGGGTTAATGAACAGTTAAAGTCAAGATGGAGCAAAAAAAAAAAAAAAAAAAGAAAGGAAAGAAAAGAAAAAAACTGATAATCCCATATCATGAAATACCATAGTTTAAACTGATAATCCCATATCATGAAATACCATAGTTTAAAAACTCTCTAATAAGCTTTCTAGACACCAACTAACAATATTCTTAAGTGACTGAAACTCAATGTAACATGATTCCACTGGAGGGAATAAAATGATCTGTAATAAATAGGACCTCTGAAAGTTATGAAAATCAAACTTAGGTTCTAAATTTTTCCTCTTCGTTCAACAAGCAGTCATCTAGTGCATTCTATATCAAAAGTACTCTGATAAGTGCTGTGGAGGAAATTAGAAATGAATACACGATCTCTTCCCTATTCCGGTGAGCATAAAAAACATGTAAATAAAAATAACACCAAAAATTAAAATTGTTTTTACGTAACAATCAAAGAAACACATCTTGCCATGACTATGTAGTGAGAAATAAGGTTGATTATTATTTAGTTGGCAAAAGAATAAGATTTCAATAGGCAAAGGAAAGATGGAATTAAAAGTATTCCAGGGGAGGAGCATAAGCAAAGGAAGTAATGGTGAATTTGTTCGGAGAAAGTGACTAATCTGGAGGGTGGGAGGAAAGAAAGAATGTAAGCATGAAACTACAGAGGGAGTCTTGTTATGGGGCAGACGTTGAATACTTGAGAATGTAAAATGGGAAGCTAATGGCAGGCTTTCAGGAGGGAAGGTATACGTTTTGGAAGATGATATTGCAGAACTGTGAAGGATGGATTGGAGAAGAGAGAAATCAGGTAAGCATTCAGTAGTACAAGCTAGGAACGATGAGGTCCTGCACTAGGGCAGCCACAGTGGGAATTTGAAGAAAGAAATTATAGTACAATAGCAGAGGTAAAAATTGCAGGGCCTAGTAATAACCGGATGGGAAGGGTAAGGGACTCTGGAGGAGCCCAAGATGATACTAAAGTTCCTACCCCAAGTGCTGACATTTAGTAATAAACTTTAGAAGAAACCTTCCTTAGCACTTTATCAAATCTTCACACCAATTAATAACTGGTTCCCAGGCAGCATTAGAGAAAAAGTGTTGTCTACTTGGAAACACTCGTAAAACAGCTATTTCATATGTATGATTCTAAAGTTTTTAAAGAATATTTATTTTAAAACTCTTTTACTACTTTACTTAACCCATCTCAATTAGTTTAGGAGAGTGACATAGTAGTAACACGCATTTGAACAAGATTAATAAAAAGAACATCCCATCCAAAAAAGAAGGGGTATATCCAGGATTCTATCACCTCCTAAATAAGTATGTATCTGTATGGAGCTGAGGATAATGTCACGAGGAAAATCTGCTAATGTGAGAATGGGACAGTATATGATCCTCAATGCATAAACTTTTTGCCCTCCTGTGGCTTTTCCATACTGTCATGCATCCGGGCCTTCTCCTATGACTCTAAGTTCATATGGAAAGCCATTTTTAGTCACTGTAGTAGTTCTAACAGCAAATGAGCCACAAGACACTCACATAATGTATTTGAAAATAAAAGAGATATTCAATAATTACAATTGCTACTTCCTATTTTGCATAAACCCGTGAAACAACAGAAGTAAAAGACACTGGAACCTCGTCATAGACTTTTTATGATCCATAACATAGTCATTGCTCATGTCTTGAAACTGATTGTTGAATATAAAATTATTATTAAAGCATCAATTTTAATCACAATGTGCTTATTTCTAGGTGATAGTCCCATTTTGTCACTTCTTGTTTTAATATCACAACACTCTTAATAAATCCTAAAAATAAAAATAAATTTAGCACTTGTGTTAAAGCAAGAACAATAAGTCCCAGTGGAAAATAGCTAGGAATTTAAAATGGATAACCAAAATATTGTTCCCATAATTATGAAACAATTTAATTTCTACTTCAAAATAGACATCATGTTTTATAAGAACGTATTGTGTTACCAAATACAACAGACCTTTAAGAACTGGTCATATAAAGTTTTAATTTTTTTCAGTCTCTGGCTCTGAACAGTTCTAGCTTGTTGAAAAAGCTTTCGTTGCTCGTGAAACAAAATCTACAAGTATAAAAGAAAAAAGCTGAGATAAAACATGGTTAATTTAATATTTAGCAAAACGTGATTCTGCATTAAGTTAAAAGGATTATTTTTAAGTCAGTATTTTTAACAGTTTCTGTGTTCCCTTGTATAACACAGTTCAGACATTTGTACTCACCATTAAGATACAAAAAACACAATAATAGTATACATGAGTCTTTGAGAAGAAAATTCCCATTCTTATCTTACCCATATTCAAAACATATGTAATTAAGTAGGAAAAATTCTTTCCTGACAATATTCAAAACATGTAATAGTTACTGGTCGTTCAACATCCACACAGATGAATTTTCCAGTAATGCACGCCTTTGTGTTCTTTGACCTAATCTCCAGAAACAATTTTGTCTTCTCCCCTAGTTTAGCCATTTACTGACAGGTTTGTACCCTACATTCTGTCATCTCCAACAATTGTAACATCTATATAATATGAAGGAGAGGAGCCTTATATAGGAACTATGTGTCAGGTTTGGTCCGGGAAATGTTTAAATGAACTTATTTTATATAGAACATCATTTATTCTCAAAACAAACCTATGATGAAGGTACTCTTATTATGTCCCCTTCATAGATGAGGACACTGAGGCACAGAGATACATAATCTGTCCATGGCTCCACAGCTACTACTTAGCTAATCAGAACTGGATCTCAAACATTATGGTTCCACAGCATAGGGTCTTGACCACTCTATACTACATGCTGTTTCTCCATGTTCCCCAACATCCATCCTCTACCTCCCTATGTCTGTAGCTCACTCCCTTTCACACAACGGTTAAGTACTCTATCAAGACTTATCACACACTGAATAGAACATGTTCCACTGTCCCCTATCCCATCCCATGTCTTCACTTTCCTCCCTCTCGGCTAAATTCCATGGCCGATCATAATACCCACGCCCTTGCATATATACCTTGCCCCCTTTCTCACTCTGTCCATGTGTGTGTATAAACCCCACCCTGAAAAATCCAACCCTCCAGCTGCTCTGCCACAGCGTTGCATACTAGTCTCACGACGGATTCATAATCACTATGACACTAACCTATTCGGGGCCATAATGATGCTTGGCCATGATATTTCCCAAGTCCATTCACTGGCCCCCTCTCAGGAAACATTTCCACTCATTGTCCTCTGCCCTGAGAAAGCAACACCTCCTCCACTATCCTCCCTTCTCAATGCGATCAGGTCAGTCCACTAAGAAAGAGTGAACCATGCCTTGACCACAGTGACTGGTTCAGGAATGAGCAAAGGATCCAAGCTGAATGAGTGATACTCCTCGAGAGGGTTTTTCTGCCAAAGATGACTGCCAAAGATTGTCTTTACTGAGAAAGATGGCCTCAGTCCACTGGGGCTACTAACCTGGTGGGGAATCTAGGATTGGAAGCCTAAATTCTGACCCCATGGAGAGTGTCTAAAAGGAGATGGAGACAGAGCCCAGATGACACTGCTGGAGCAACCTGTTCCCAGCCACATGCAGCTATACCTGCAGCTAACCGCACCACACACACACACACACACACACACACACACACACACACACACACACACACACACACACACACACACCCCGCCCCACCTTGACTTCTTTAGATAAACCGAGACATCTCTCTTTTGCACTTTGGCAAATTTCTGTTACTTGCAACTGCAAGAATCTCAAGAAAGACAGGAAATAAAGACCAAGGACTTTTCTGAGTTTGGTGGATGCCTGTACTTCTCTGATTTTCTGTGATCAGGGCCCAACCCCATAGCTAGCAATGGGAACGGGACCCTGGCTCAGGTTTACGGGTCCAAGACATGGCCAGGCTCTCTATTCCTGCTTGAGACTTGCTTACAATAAACCAATTATGAAGCTAAGCCTGATACCAACAGCCAGTTTATCTTCTTCTTCCTTGGTTTTCTGCACATCTCTATCCCACTCTTGAAACAAAGTCAGAAACTGCTGAGAATATTCGCGATAAAACTTCTGCCTGTAGAACATAATAACGAGCACGGTCATATCGCTAAGACAAAAGTAAACACATTCAAAACAAAATTGATTTGACAACAATTATACCATAAAGGGAGAAGGGAATAAGAGGAGCTGAAATCTTCTGATGGGAAACAGGAAAATGGAATGCGTGATTTACCGTCATTCCACGATTATTTGTCCCTAACTGGCTAAGAGGGAAGCTATCTCACATGCCTTAGCTCTTGAAAACTAAGGAAGATTTATTTGTATTATAAATTTTTCAGAAAACTGCACTGTATCTACAAAAGGTTTTGACAATTTTTTCTTACAAAATAACATATAACTTGTGCTATGATAAATAGAATCATTGTTCCATTTATCATGTAACATTTCCAAACTGGAACATTTCACTTTTTACTCTCTTTGGCACAACACAGATTTTGTACACATGAAGAATAAACCCACTTCAGGTAAATTTACAAGTTATCTACAATATAAGATTAACTTTTTCTACTTAAGTGAATATAGCTAAATAGCACGATACATTTATCTTTTATTTAGTTAGCACATTCCCAGAATATATATATATATACACATATTTTTCCTTTAATAGCAAAAAAACACGATTGTCATTTGAAAGGGGGAAAAGGTCATCTTTAGTCACCTCTAGGTAATAATACATCTCCATTCAATTTAGGCGTGTGCATTCATAGGAATAATGGAATTGTTTTGCTTTCAGAAAAAAATAGAGCCAAATACACGTTTCAATAGAGACTTCAATAAATAGAAAATGATAGTGTTATTCTTAAGTAATTTGTACCCACGAATACGAATAAATGATACAAAGGTTCTGCCTCTGAAAAACCAACAACCTTACCTTTGCTCTTGCCGTTTTTTCCCAGCATACCCAATTTTCTGGTTAATGGTTTTCAGGGCAGCGTTGGTATCCATTACAAATCTTTTTCTCTTGGCAAGAAGAGCCTTGTTCATGTCACCTACATTAGACATATATATTTATTAACATGTAATGTTGAAATTATTTTTTCCTGCTTGTTCAAGACAGTATGAGCAGCATTCGTTCAGCAGTTCTGTTAGTATTTAAAAAAAAAAAAAAAAAAAATAGGCACCAGTTGAAAAAAAATAAATTATTTGGTTCCTTTTTCATGCTGTGCAAACTTTCAGTTACTCGTATCCCCATTCTAAATTTGATAACTGCACTCTTTTTTTTTTTTTTTTTTTTTTTTTTAGGGTACAAAAATAGCCAAGGAGCAAAAGCTTCTATTTTCCAAAATGTATAGAAAGGGTCTCAAAGACAGTCTATTCTTTCCTCAGGAGGAAACAGTTATAAAGGTTAATTTTTGATAAATTTATAACATACCCTCCAATTCAAAGGACTCATTTAGATGGATACTGTTAGATCTTGTTAATAGAAAACACACAAGATTACTCCATTTAAAAAGTCTCCAAAAGAGATCAAAATAATTTTTAAAACTGAGAAAATTATCTTAAAAAATTAGTTGGAGAGGCTTTTAAATATATTTGACTTAAAGGGAAAGACCATGCACAGTTTGAGGAAATCAATAAGTTATTCAAGAACACTTTCTAAACGCCTTCATGGAGATTTTATGTAACTTTTACCAAAAAGTGTTCAAAAACATTGTGCAAAAACTTTAAACTTTGAAATCATGCTTTCATAAGCACATGATTTTATGTTATGGATCCACCATCAATAATCGTTTTCAGTAATCAGAAAGGAGCAGCACTATTACACAAATATTTTATACACCTAGATTACCATGTATAATAATCAATTTATGAGACAGCACCTTGTCACCACCACATAGAACAAAGCTTTCAAAAACTACCTGCTTGCACGAATGATCCATATAGAGGACTCACAAACTGGCTTGGACTCTTTTATTAAGAGTCTTGCCCTGAAACCCAGTTGATGTAACTGATATCTGACAGAAAAATTTAAAACTTGTAGGTTTATGGTTCTGATCATACATCGCCAGCATGCCAGCAAATGTGTCTGTAGTTTTTGCACTGCAGAGTTGATCAATGTAAAGATAACAATAAAGACTTGTTCTGCAGGCTTCAATTTAAGCTTCTGCACCAAAGAAAAAAACTAGGAGAGTCACAGACAATGGCTACAATGAGAAAATTTAGAAGTGACATTAAAAACAGATTTGTCACTTACTCTGCCACACCAAGTGGAATAGAGATTATTTCATGCAAATTCTTCTAATATCTCACAACCAATTAAATGCACCCGTGTATAAAATAAAAGCATCACTCTTACCTCACCATTGGTAGTACCATTCTCTCCACATCCACAATAAAAAGGGAAACTAAGGAAATCTATGAAGCCAAATCACACTAAATGCTTACTGTGTCTAAGAACAAGGCATTGAATGACAGTCTTGCAGACCACCGATTAACATTTCCCATTGTCAATGGCATACGGTTTGAAACAATTTATTTTCATGACACTATCTCCTAAACCATACCTTTAAATTTTTCAAGCATTTTCCGTAATTCGTTCCTGTAAAGAGATTGCATTAAGTTTTAATGAAGGGTACCTAAAATGCCATGCTTGTTTGGGAGGGGAAAATGCCATGCCAAGTGTTTTACGTACAGTACTTGTTACCTGAGCAGACCTTTATTTTTCGATAGGGCAAGCAAAAATGACTGTAAACACATTACCCCATTTCTCTCTCATATAATCCTGGAATAGGACTTTCTCCACCATGGTTATCAATTACTGGAGTGTTTCCTGCATCAAAATAAAAATGGAAAAAGTTATTAAATGAATTTAACAATTTATTTGGGTAATTGTTCACGGAGAAATCTCTTCACTGTGGAGTGTTTTAAGCTTTTTGCCGCCAAAAGTTTTTAAGGCAGACCTATGAAAGCAATCATGTATGGGCAAGTCAGATGGAAGTAGGTCAGAGACCAGGACCATGCTATGAAGATGCTGTTGTTGCAGGCCTTTCAGAGTGAATGTCAGAGCCAACCCTGTGACACACATCAGAAGCTGTGGACAGGACTGCGAGCCTCCAGAGGAGCTGCTGGGTCAGCTTCAGTCATCCTACTTGGGGGTATGAGGCTCAAGTGGGCAACCTCCAGGGCATAAAACTGCTTCCCACACGCGTGGGTTTTACTGTTTACAACGTCAAGGACTCAGAAGCAGGGACCTGAGGGACGCAGTCTCAGCCCCATGCACTGTGCAGGGAGACAGTACCTTCGGGAAGCTCCTCTGGCCCACTTGTTTCTTGTCTCCCAAAGTCATGGTCTTCCACAGCCTGATCCTCCAACAGGGCCATCAACTCTCTGTTCATGCCCTTCCTCCGAGGCGGTGCCATCACAATGTCTCCCGATGTAGTGGATGTAGTGACAGCTCTCCTGCACCTTGTGAGCGCCAACGGACGTTAAAGGGGCAGGAACATGGTCAGTGCAGGACGCCGGGCAAGGGACCTCTGCACAGACCAGAGTGTGCGTGTGTCCGCGTACCTCTTGCCTGACCAGGAGAGGACAAAGCACATGGGGACAGGTGACCCTCCCCACCCAGAGCTGCGATGGAGGGCTGGCACGAGCCCCGGGGCATCTGAGTGTCAGCCCCCTCTGCCGGACTCTTGCCACTACGTTGGAACAGAGGCCATCCCTGCCCCTCGGTCCTCAAGGGGCCAAGTGCTGATGGGGTGGCCCGACCGTGGGCATGACAAAAGTAAGTGTGCCTCCTTATGGATGGGGAGTAAGCCTTTCTGAGACCGTCCGGGGGCAGTCAGGTCTCCGGGCTTCCCAACGCCCCATCTGAACCCCAGGACGACCCGAGAGGGCTGAATTGTCCTGTCAGGCAGCTGGGCCTGAGGGACAGACAGGTTGGGACGGCCCCTGAGCACACGCTGGGACCCTCCCAGGACTTGGGGACCTTCAGACCCCCTCCTCGCCCTGCCGGCCCTGCCCTTGGGGACCTCATTCTGTCCTGTGGGAGCACCAGGGGACCCGCGGGAACATCACCTCAGAGGTTAGCCTCACAGCCCCGGCGCTCCGCCCTTCCCTGCCCCTTCCCCTGCCCTCCATACCCTGATTCCCTCACATCTGAGGAGAATCTGATGGCCACGCAGCGTCGCCAGACCCACCTCCCCACACGCCCGACCTCCCCAAGAGCCCCCCCGTGACACCCTAACCCGTGCCTGGGGTCCCTCTGTCTCTCTGTCCCTCCCTCAGGGCACACCTCGACCTCCACACGGCTATCGCAGCGATGCTCCTCTGAGGACTTCTGGATAGCGAGCAGCCTGCGCGGGAGCGTCACTGATTGGCTGGCACAGTGCGCATGCGGGAGGCGGGGCCTCCGCCTAGCCACGCCCCCTGCAGGGACTGCGCTCCAGCTGCCGGAGCCAAGGCTGGGGACCCAGGCCTTGGGTGCGGGGAGGAGGGGTTCCAGTGCCTCAGGTCAAGGACCTTTCACAGGTCTTCCTGGCAAATCACAAAAGGATTCGGGAGTGCGGAACAAGTGCTCAAGCCACCACCTTCCTGAGGAAGGAGAATTTACCAATTCCTAATCAATCTCCTCCTGGGGTCCTTGCACCCGCCCCTTCTCCTTGCAGAGGAATAGCCCTTCTCCTGGGTGTTCTGTGTAAACCACCCCCTTCCTTTTGCCAGGGGTTTAAAAAAGCACGTGTATGTGTCCTTAAATATCGTTGCTGACTGTTGTATGTGTCTAGTACAATAAATTGTATCACATTACATGTGCTCTTCCGCCACCTCCTTTTTCACTCAACATTGTGTCACCAAAAGTGTCTATATTATTACATGTAGCCATCCTATCTTTTTCTCTGATGTATCCTATACCTTTGTGGAACTGCTCCTCAATTCACTTATCAATTGTCTTCTCCATGGACATCTCGATCCCTACTTTCCACTTTACAGCCCTTACAAGCAGTGATGCTAGGAGCATCCTAATGTCTGTCGTACGTACAATATGTTTTGCAGAATTTCAAGGAGTGAGATTGCTGGCTCATAGGCTAGAAGTATAGCCAAATTATTTCCAGCTGATGACCCCACCCACAGTTTGAGTTCTGATTGGGCCATATACCCACCAATACATGGGACAATCAGATTTCTGAACCTTTCCATTTTAGTGAGTGTAAAATTACATTTGGGAGGGTGTCTTCTTTTGCGTTCCTCCAATCACTAATAAGATAGGACTTTTGACAAAATGCTCATCGGCCATTTCAACCGGCTTTTCCATTACATATCTACATGGGTGTCATGACTTTTTCCCATCGCGTAAGGATGGCATTCTTGCAGTTTGGTGGAAGCACTTCATATATCCCAGATATCAACCTTTGTGACAGTGTTGGTGTTTAATGGTAACAGAATATAAAAAAGGCAAATTTGACCATTTTTAGGTATACAATTCAGTGGTGTTGAGTGCCTTCCCACTGTTGTACAACCATCACCGCCATCCACCTTTGGAAATTTTTCGTCTTCCCAAACTGAAACTCGGTACCCATTAAACACTTTTTCCCCATTCCGTCCTCCTCCCAACCCCGAGCACCCACCATTTTACTGTTGGTCTCTATGAACTAGACTACTCTGAGTACCTCATATATACACTATTGCTCCTTTTGTGACTACCCTATTTCACTGAGCGTAATGTCTTCAAGATTCCATTTTAAGGGCAAATAACAATCCGCTGGCATGACACAGTACCTTTTGCAACAATATGGATGAACCTAGAGGGTATTATGCCAAGTGAAATAAGTCAGACAGAGAAGACAAATACTATATGATTTCACTTATATGTGGAATCTAAAGAACAAAGTAAATGAACAAACAAAACAGAAACAGACTCACAGATAACAGAGAACAAACTGATGGTTGCCAGAGGGGAGGGGGGGATGGCGGCTGAGTGAAAAAGCTGAAGGGATTATGAAGGACAAACTGGTGATTACAAAATAGTCCCAGATATGTAACATACAACCTAGGGAATATAGTCAATAATATTGTAATAATTATGTATGGGACCAGGTGGGTATTAGAATGATCGGGGGAATCGCCTGGCAAGTTACATAAATGTCTAACCACTATGCTGTACACCTGAAACTAATATAAAATAATATTGAACTTTAAGTGTAATTGGAAAAAAATCCGTTGTAGGTATACACCACTGCCCCCCCCCCCCCCGCCCCCGTTCTTTTGTTAACGGACACTTAGGCTGCTTCCACCTTTTAACCATTGTGAATAATGCTGTGTGAACACGGAGGTACAAATATCTGTTTGGCTCTCCTTTCACTTCTTTTGGGGTAGATACCCAAAAGTGGAGTTGCTGGGTCAGAGGTTAACTATCTTTTCAATGTTTTTAGTAACTGCATGCTGTTTTCCATAATGACTGCACCATGTTACATTTCCACCAGCAAAGCACAAAAGTTCCAATTTCTGCACATCCATGCCAACGCTTGTTAATCTGTTTTGTTGTGTTGTTGTTTTTTAATTACAGGCACCTGAATGAATGTGAAGTGTTATCTCGTTGTAGTTTTGATGTGCATTTCGCTAATCTTTAGTCATTTCATTCCATAAGTTGCCTGTTCTTTATGTTGATCATGATCTTTGATGCCAAAATTTTTAAATTTTGATGTAGTCCAATTTATCTATTGTTTCTTTCTTGCCTCCTGGGCCTTTTTTATTATTATTATTTTGGGAAAAAAAAGTTTTTTATTGGACCTCATCTGAACATCAGATATACTGGGTGTTGGTTAGCAAGAACCCTATGCACATTTGATATCGATGGTGCCAAAACCAAAACAGTGACTGGACATGATGGGGAGAGGATATTGAGAACAAAAACCTGATTTTTGAGAGGAAAATAAAAGCCAGTCAGATTCAGTGACGATGCAAAACCTGGTACAACAAAATCCTTTTATTTTACAAAATATAAATTTATTTTGAAAACCTGGAAGGATAATCTGAGAAAGGGAAAGAAAGGCAACAGGAGGCCAGCAGGAAGGAAGCAGGAGGAGGGACAGAGGGAACGAGAGAAGACAAAGAGCTGAGAGGAAGAAGATGGAGCTGAGCACAACAGAGGTGCAGAAGCTTACCTGCCCAGTGCCACTCAAGCCTTGCTGTGTGACCTCATCATAAAACAAAGCATGCGAAGCACAGCGCTCCTCCTCCCGCCCTTTGAGTGCTAAGAGGTAAGTGAAGAAGCTCCCTGGGTAGGGGACATGAGGTTGCTCGAAAACCCAACAACAAAAATTTAAAAGAAAAAAACTACACACCTCACAGTCTCATTTCCAATGTTCGCTGTTTTAAAAAGAAATACATCCATCTGCCAGCAGGAGAGGAGGAGTAGGGTGGGGTGAGAAGTTAATGGAGGTGAGACAACCTGACTTCCCAGAGGGGAAGGAAGAAGGAGAGAGACATGTGATGGTCTCCTGGTTGAGAGAGGGGAAAGAGAAGGGAGAGAGAAAGAGCAGAGGAGAGGGGCAATCAAAACACTGACGTCTAATCTAGTTTACTGTGTTAAAAAGAGCCACATGCACAGCTGGCCCCGTGAGGGCCCACACTGCTCCCCATGGTGTGGCCATGGTGGACACTAGCTCCTGGTCTCATCCCCATTCCTTCACAGGTCGGAGCTGCGCTGCTGTTGCTGTTGCTGCTGCTGCTGCTGCTGCTGCTGGGGCGGCAGGACGCTCGGCCAGTCTGCTGGAGCCACTGTTGGAGGGACGGTGGGTAGACAGGCCGTATGACAGGGAAAGAACACCCAAACGCCTCATTTCAAATAAAAAAGAAAGTAACAGTCTATACCCAGTTGTCTGTTTTGGTTCAGTACAAACAGAATAAAAAGTTGTTGCTTCGATGGTCAGGCAAACACCCAATTCTGAAGAGGAGGAGAGGTAATGCCCAGGGGGTAGATTAGAAGCCCAGTGGCTGGTGGAGGAGCGCCCAGCTTGGCGGCCCTCTTCCAGGAGGCAGAGAGCACAGCTTTAGGTAGTGTAAGCCTTTTTCCTTTTATTTAGAATAAACTTTCTTCTTTTTTTTTTTTTTTCCAGTAACCAATATCCCCACTCCCAAGTTGGGCCAGTAAAGGTTACATGAAAACTGGCACATCTATCGGCTGCAATATAGATGCATCAAATGAGGATTTTAAAACTTTGAGTGAAAAGTACAACAAAAAGAAAAAAGAATCCCCTAGCATTTTCCCCAAAGGTTGCACTCTCCCGCCGCAACGCACTCTCCAAAGGACCACTACAGATCCAACTGTGTAAGAGAAGACAGAGTGTCAGTCGGGAAGCTGAGAGGCCACCGGGAGGCTTTCAGTCTCGACAGGCAGAACAGACAGGCAGAAGATGGTGCTGCTGGCCGGTCCTGGAGCCAGCACTCACCTATGTCAGTTTCTTGGCTTTGTTGTAGAGAGAATCCACTACTTTACTCATGTTCTGAATTATTTCCAGACCAGCTTCATAAGTTTTATCTACTGGGGGGTTCATCGAAAATAATCAAGACACCCTCCCCCTGGTCCAAGATCTCATGAAATTTCTTGTCAAGAATCATCTGTGATCATTTCTTTTCCACAACGGCCATGGAAAGTTTGATGAGGCTAGATATGTGTTCAATCTGTACTCGGGGAAAAAGGCTCAGTGACTCGGATTGGATTCTGGTCCAATAAGTTATCAAACAACTTGGCCAAGTGTGTGTTGATGACTGGGTCATCCCGGAGCTCTGCCCGGTAATCTGTCAGGGCCCTTGCAAAATCTGCAAGTGATCTGTTCTTGCTAGTCTGGGCCACACATTTTAATGCTACTGTCTGCCTCCCCGCATGCCACAGTGCAAGCTTCCCGCTCACCAGAGCATGGACATCTTCTGGGGTGTTGAGCATGATTTTGCACAGCAACATGTACTTCAGAGATGCGATGGCCTTGGGGCTACCAGTGGAGTCACAACCCTCAAATGCCTCTTAGAAATATGAGTATGCCGTTTTCCAATCCTTCTCCTCTGCTGCTTGAATAATACCTGACTGCATATCCAAGGTGGCCTGCAATTTAGGGGGACAGTAGATGGCATTTACCGTGGTTCGAGCAGAGGTTAAGGCAGCTTGGGCTTTCAGCAAGTTGCTCAGGACACGGTATGTTTTGCTTTCTAAAAGCTGTACTTCCACCAAAAGGGCTTCGTCATCCATCTTTCTCAATTCCCGCAACAGCTGAGAACCCGAATGCAACGCTTCCTGGTACCTCTTGGTATCAAAGTACAAAGACACCTGTCTTGCCTCCAAAGCTTGGCGTAAGAAAGTTCTTTTCTCTGATTTGGCCTATTCGATTTGGCACTCTAAACACAGCTGGATCTCCTGCCCCGTAGCTGCTTCCGTATCAAGAAACAGATAGAGAAGAGATCAGACGAGACGAGCTGCTTCAGCCTTGCTGATGGAATTCAAGAAGGGCCGCACATACTTCAGGAGTCCTCCAAGCTCTGCAGCTTGTCCAGGCTTCGCCAGGAGAGACCCCAGTTCCAGGGTGCTCTGCTCTTTGACCTGCACTGCCTCCTCCGCATGCTGCTGACTGTCATGCTTCGCTATGGAGTGGAGGATGTCGATGGAGGCTTCCAGGTCGGTGCTGAGTACAGACTGGGCTCTCTGCAGCTCCACCACCACCACTGCCGCCACCTACAGCTCTCACCCCCCCCCCCCACCCCCCGGGCCTTTTAAAGTAAGATTACCTTAACCCTCAGGCCATAAAAGTCTCCCCCTATATGTTCTTTAAATGGTTTTAAGGTGTCATTTTGCATTTTTAAGTCTCTGTTCATGTACAATGGTTTTTTGTGCTTACTGTCAGGTAGAGACCCCATCACTTTTTTCTTCCCGTGGAAAACTAATTGTACCATCCTCATTTATTGAATGCTGTACACTTCTCCCGCTGTCCGCTCTGCCAGGTGTCTGGGTGTCCCTGATTCTCCTCTAGCCTGTTCCACCAGTCAGTTTCTTTATCCTGTGCCCAGATAAAATGAAGATTCCAAGTCAGATCTGTCTGTTTGAATCTTCGGGTACTAGCCTACAGTATGATGCCTAAGGTCCTTCAGTGATTCCTCAGAGCCTCCACAAGGGGGTCTACGCTACCTATGAGGACCCTGAGCATCTTACCTTGTTTCCCTCCCCCTTTATCCTCTCTGTCCAGAGCTTCTTGCAGTTTCCTCAAGCACAGCATTGCTGTTTTGTGCCACTGGGCCTTTGGACAAGCTCAGCTGACTTCCCTGTCCAGTCCTGGTTGGCACTTCTTCCTTTGCCTCCCGCTGTGACTTGTGCAGCCTCTCTCCTCTCACTACACTGTCATCCAATCGTTCTGTGCTAATGAGACTAGTATTTTGCCTCGCTTTGACCATGCTGGAAACCCAAAGAATTCTACCAAGCAGATTCAGAATGAATCATTCAAATTGATCACCGTTTACCAATAAATAAAAACCACACTTCTGTAAGCGTTTTTGCCCTTTGAAAGTATACAAAGCCATGATTCATTCACTTATCTTGATAACCCTCTGGGAGAGGAATTCGCTTAACCCTGTTTTATAATTCAAGAGACTGGGAATCGAAGAGGACAACTGGTTATCCACGCTCACAGAGCTTCACTGTAGAGCTAGGACCAGACCTGTGGTATTTTGACCCGTTGCTCTCCACAGACCCTCACCTGTCACTGTTCTGTCTAACTTTGCTCCTCTGGAAATAAGCTGTGCCTTTGGCTGTGAATCACGGTGTCCAGCAGTGTTTGCCTCTTCCAATAGCACAGAAAATGGTTTGTGGAGTGTGACTGTAGACCTGGAAGCCCTTATAAAGTTACCATTTTCCATGTAAATTTCAAAACAAATTAGTCGAAGGAGGTACTGTCTTTGACGTTTTGGCGTGCACCTAGAAGTTGTGAAACGATAAACCCATGGAAGAGTTCATATGGACCGGGCCAGATGAAAAGAAAAAGAGGCCACCCTCGATAGAGCATAGATCAGTAGTTCACCTACCTGAAAGTCGTGTGCATCCACATTTTCAGGAGCATTCTAGTTCTTTAAGTCTGGCATGAGAGCAGAGTGAAAAGCTACCTCCCACAAGGGATTTGGCTAGTTTATAAAGGTGATGTAAGGTCAGGGCTTTGTCAGGTCCTGATTCTACCGAACCATTCTATCCTTCATCCTTTCGTCCTTACTACCACAACCTTGACCCTGCTGCATCTAGAGATGGGAACACAACCTGGTTCAGCCCTCGTGCTGGCCATGCCATATGTCCCAGATGACACTGGCAGCATTTCTAGGAGGCCTTCTTGAATTGGACAGACACAGCTGGCTTCTCCTTTTGCCCTTTCCCCTTTGTCCTGCCAGGAATACAGATGCAGTGCTTGTGACCTTGGAGACAGAAGCCACAATGAAGGATGGAGGGGCAAGGAGAGAGAAGATATTGACATTCAGGAAATTGCATACCAGTGGCTCAAAAAGTGGTCTTAATAATGGCAACACAGAATTATTATAATATAATCATAACTATAATACATGTTTATGGTTATCAACAATTCAGAGCTGTGGCATTAGCCCTGAATTGTCTATTCTTATTGCATGGCAACTGAAATAAATGAACCCCCATTTGCTTAAGCCACTATTCAAAATGCAGTCAAATACAGTTCATGATGATAGAGCAGTGCATAACTGAAATTTATTTTTACCCAACTTGCCTTAGTTATGGTAGACAGTTGCTGTTGTAACATTTAAACCCAAACGTGTATAATGATTGAAAAGTAGTCCATTTATTTCTCCTGGAACATTACCGGGAAAGCAAAAGGGTCTTCTTGGTGGGCTTTGTGCATGCACTTGTACAAGGGACCCACGCTGTTGGGAACTCTGCCACCTTCACCATGAGGCTCCCATCCGTTGCCCCATAGGTGTCCTCTTTTGCAGTTTGCTAAAAGGGGACAAGCACAGGGAGGTGCACCCTGTACGAGGTTCTTATGGGCTAGGCCTGCCAGGGGCACACATCATTTCCACTGACATCCCATTGCCGAGATCTCAGCCCCATGGTCACACCTAAGAGCAAGGGAAGCTGGCAACGGATGCCCAGATTGGGACCCAGGAGCATGAGGAGAATGAGGATTTTAGGTGAAGAGCTAGGAGCCCCTGCAAGCTACGCCTTTCCAAAACTAATAAAAACTTGGCTATGCTGGGTTGTTTTAAAGAGAAACTCACAAAAATGCTCTAAGCATGAACTGAAAATCCAGCACAAAATTAAATGAGGCTTTGCCCCTTATGGACTGTGAGGCATTGAGCTAACTTCTTGACTTCTCTAAGCCTCAGTGACTTTGTTACTATCATAAAGGCATAATAATAATAGCAGTTGTCTCATAAAATTTGGATGAAATTAAGTGAAATAATGCATACGATCTCTTATAGGCACTCAGTAATATAAAGCAAGTGCTCAAATATTAATAATAGTGCAATTGTATTATTGCTGATAGCCGTAAACATATATTTATGATTACATTATAATGATTCTGTGTTGCCATTATTATGACCACTTTTTGAGCCACTGGTTTACAATTTCCTGAATATCAAACATGGAATGCGAACTAGTGCCTATGCTATATTTCAAAGCATAAAGAATTAATATTTTAATCATTAGGACTCAATATGACATTTATTAATAAATGTGGATTTTTTACGGAAAATATAACATTTATTGCAAAGGAACAATTATGTCAAACGTCACAGAGCATTCTCATTCTTTGAGGCAATATTTCTCCACAAAAAGTCAAAGAAGGCAACAGATATTTGAACAAAAGGAAAACACTGTGTGAAGCCTGTTTGAACACGCTCTCCTGTTCTCTTTCCGCTCCCTGCATCTTCCTTGGGCTTTCATAACTGCGTGTTCTCTTGACAACTTCTCATTGCCACTGCTAGCTCTTTCTCCTCAAATGCGCCCTCGCATGATGGCGTTCCTCAGGACTCTTTTACTCGGTTCTTTCCTCAATTTATACCCTTTCCCTAAACGTTCCCATAATAGGCCTATGGTTTAATTACCATTTACATCAGTTTCTCAAAGTGTGGTGCATGGGACCACCTACATCAGAATCACGGGAAGGGGAGTGTTAAAATCCAGGTTCCCTGGCTGTATCCCAGGCCTGCCCAATCTATTCTGTGGGCTGGCACTGGGAATCTGCATTTTCAGTAAATCCTCCAGGTTGCTTCCAGCCCCACCGTATGTGTCAAGGAGGGCCTGGCTGACCTTAACAATGGCGGCTCAACATCCCCATCTGGTGGCTTCCTCACACCGTTGCCTCTGTTTTGCAAATGCAGTCCATCCATGCCGGTTCTGAACTATTCAACATCTGAACAAGAAAGACATAGGAACAGAGGACATTAATGGAGTATCTGCTCCGTGAATAACCAAGATTGAGTTATAACACCTTTTGACTATTCTAGCGCCAACCTTAAACTTGTCTGTATTGAACTTTTAAGGGGAAATCAAATGGATGCCTTTTAATTCTCACCCCACTACAAGAAAACACAGGTATCAAATGACACCTATCTATAGAGGATTACAACCATGTTCTCATTTCTTACAGTTGTGCCAAGAAGACTTAATGAGTTTTCACGTTATCCTTCCTGAAGTTAGCTAATAAAGAGCACTCCACTTTCCAAAAATAATTTGATATGGAGCACTCTTAGTTAACTTACATTCTACTGTCAAGTCTTTGTTCCATTTATAAAATATATATATTCCCTGTAAAGTAATTTTTATAAAATATAAAGTTTATGAAGGAAATGAAATTCATGCTTCATTCCACTAGGCAGACACGCTACACAATTTTAAAGTGGGGGGAACTTATTTACTTTCACCCCCCCCTTCCTCCCTCTCTTCCCCCATACATTTTTTTTTTTTTTAATATTTCACTTTTTTCGTACCTGTCTGAATTTGTGGCCAGCTCTGTAATATTTTTGTGTGTATTTTGTATCACACGTTTTACTTCTTTCATCTAAGATTTGGAGCAAAGCTTCAATATTTTATTTGGTCTGATCACACTTTCAAACTGCCTACATCCTCAAGTAATGTTAATGCTAAGCCAATGGCTTATGTTTGACTTCTAATTCTCTTCCTTATAACATTTCACTGGCTCTTGGAAGCACACCAGTGAATTGGGTGAGGGATGATTGACGATGACCATTCAACGGAGGTAAGAACAGTCTCTTCAACAAATGGCCCCTGGACAACTGTATCCACATGCAAATGAATGAAGTTGGACCCTTAAGGTATGCCATACACAAAAAGTCACTCACTCAAAATGGACCCAACACCTAAATACAAGAGCTAACATTATAAAACTCTTGGAAGAAAACACACCAGTACACCTTCACGACCTTAGATTTGGCAATGATTTCTTAAATATTAGACCCAAAGCAAAAGCAGCAAAGGAAAAAAACAGATAAAAATAGATAAAAGGCCTTCATCAAAATGAACATCCTTTTGAATGAAAAGACTCTAGCAAGAGAGAAAAAAGATATCCTACATAATGGGAGAGAACATTGTCGAGTCATACATCTAGTGAGAGTCTAGTATCCAGAAGGTAGAAAAGCCCTTACAACTCCAAACAAATGACAACAATACAAATTCGTAAATGACCTGAACAAACATTTCGCAAAGAAGATACACAGATGGACAACAATCACATATGATATGCTCGGCATCACTATTCATTAGCAAATGCAAATCAAAACTACAATAATAGCTGTAACACTTAAACTTAGATGTCTAAAACTTAGAAAAAGGAAAACAACAAGTACTGCGGGGAAAGCAGAGTGATCAAAAGCTTTATACATTGCTGGTGGGATTTTTTTTTTTTTTTAATATATCTTTATTGATTTCAGAGAGGGGGAGAGAGGGAGAGAAACATCAATGATGAGAGAGTCATTGATCGGCTGCAGCCCACAACCCGGGCGTGTGCCCTGACCGGGAATCGAACCCCGATCGCCTGGATCCTAGGTCGACGCTCAACCGCTGAGCCACGCCCGGCTGGGCGCTGGTGGGATTTTTAAATTGTACAGTGACTGTTGAAAATGGTTTGGTGGTCCCTCACAAGCTTAAACATATAATAAGTATATGATACAGTAATTCCACTCCTAGAGATACAGCCCCTCCCCCACCAAACAAAAACAAGCATTAAAAACACACACACATGAACGTGAATGTTCATAGCAGCACAGTACAAAACAGCCAAAGGTGGAAGCAACCTAAATGCCCATGGACTGACGAATGCATAAACATAACGTGGACTCTCCATGCAATGGGATATTATGCAGCCATAAGGAGTGTTATAATGTGGATGACTTTGAAGTCGTTATTCTAAGTGAAAGAAGCCAGACACCAAAGGTCCCATAATGTGTGATTCAACATATATGAAGTGTTCAGAATAAGCCAATTCATAAAGACAGAAAGCAGTTTAGTGGTTGCCAGGGGTTGGGGGCAGGAGGAATGAGGAGTGACTGACTTCCTACTGGGTATAAGATTTCCTTCAAGACTTGGCAACGTGTTTTGTAAGAAGATAGACGTGATGGTTTCGCAATACTGTGAATTTAGTTAATGCCACGGAATGGAATACTTTACAATGGTTAATTTTACAATGTGTGAGTTTCGATTAGTCCACTGTAATATAATAGTCAAGTATTTGGGGGGAAACTAAGCTATTAATTTTAATGCATTCATTTAAAATAATATTAGGTTCGTTGTTGCTTACATATAAATAGGCATCATGAAAAAAATCACTCTATTTTTTAAAACAAAAGAAGTATTGAAAGTGTGGTTTTGATTTAAAAATGGGCAAAGGCCTGGCTGGGCATGGCTCAGCAGTTGAGCATCAACCTATGATCCAGGAGATCGAGGTTCGACTCCTGGTCGGGACACATGTGCGGGTTACGGGTTCGACCCCCAGTTGGGGGCGTGCAGGGGGCAGCCGACCAATGACTCTCTCATCATTGATGTTTCAACTCTCTCTCTCCCTCTCCCTTCCTCTCACTGAAGTCAATAGAGATATATACATTTTTTAAATGGGCAAAGGACCTGAATAGACACTTCTCCGGAGAGGGCACACAGATGGCCAATACACATGTGAAAAAGTGCTCAACGTCACTCACCATCAGAGAGATGCAAATTAAAACCACAACGAGATATCACCTCACACCTGCCAGAACGGCTATCATCAATCAATCAACAAGCGACAAGTGTTAGTGAAGATGCGGAGAAAAGGGAAACCTAGTACACCGTTGGTGCAAATGCAGACTGGTGCAGCCACTGTGGAAAACAGTATGGAGGTTCCTCAAAAAATTAAAAACAGAACTGCCTTATGACACAGCCATTTCACTTCTGGGACTACATCCAAAGAAACCCAAAACACTAATTCGAAAGAATAGACGCACCCCTATGTTCATCACAGCGTTATTCACAACAGCCAAGATTTTGAAGCAGCCCAAGTGCCTATCAGTAGAGGAGTGGATGAAAAAAGCAACGGTACATTTACACAATGCAATGCTACTCGGCGGTAAGAAAGGAGGAAATCTTGCCTTTTGTGACAGCATGGAGGGACCTGGACAGCATTATGCTAAGTGAAGTAAGCCAGTTAGAGAAAGACAACTACCATATGATTTCACTTATATGTGGAATCTAATGAGCAAAATAAACTAACAAACAAGATAGAAACAGGCTCATAGATGCAGAGAAAAGACTGACAGCTGTCAGAGGGGAGGGGGTTTGGCGAGCTGGGTGAAAAAGGTGAAGGGACTAAGCAACAAAACAAAAACAAAAACAAAAAACCTCCACAAAACTTCATAGACACAGACAACGGTATGGTGATTACAAGAGGGAAAGGGGGTGGGGAGGTACAAGAGGGTAAATGGTGGATAAATGGTGAGGGAAGGAGGCTTGAGTTTGGGTGGTGAACGCACAATACAATATATGGATGATGTATTATAGAATTATAGAATTGTATACTTGAAACCTATATAACTTTATTAACCAATGTCACCCCAAAGTCAATTAAAAATTTTTTTAATTGTTGAAAGAGTGGCTTTGTTTTACACTTGTGCAAATCTATTTAATATCTACCTGAATAGGGAAGGTCGGGGTGTTCTTACCTGCTTCTTCATCCCACCTCCTACAATCTGTCGTTTCCACAGAAGGGAACCGAGCAGCCTGGACTCTCTGATACAGAGTAGGGAAAGGAAGATCTCACTGGTCCCCCAACATGTTCTTATGGACCATTCCCCAGAGTTCCCGGAATGACCACTGGGCACTGCTCAGGTCCAATGTTCTTCGATGACATTTAAGCAGCCCTTTGAGAGCAGAGACACTATTAATTGATTTGTCTAAAGCACAGACTACTGCAAATGACTGAGAGAGAGGGAGTGTGTGCCCTCTGCCCTGACGCTAGGAGCCTGTCTCAGCATACAGTCCGTTGGCAATGTGGTTACAGCAGTGCACACTGAGCACGGACTCCAAATGGGAGAGGTTCATCTCAACGTCCCTATCGTCCTAGGTCAAGGGCTCTTTGGAGAGTCGTCTCTCTTTCCGGGAACCATGGTGTCCTTGCAACCCTGACAATATATATTTGTCTGAGGGTAGACCCAGGGTACCTTGGTCCTGCCACGATCTCAGTTCCTGATTTGCCTTCCTCTGACATCCAGGTGCTTCATCCTCTCACGTTTTCTCCTCTCCGGGTCACTTAAAATTGATCAAGATTCCTTGGATCTCACCTGCACAAACGTACAGAGCCTCACGTGTCCTGGCAGGTTAAAAGGAACCTAAGTACGTGCGCGCGCTGGCGTGCGTGCCTGCGTACGTGCGTGCTGCGTGCCTGCCTGCGTGCGCGGGCATATGTGAGATCGTGTGTGTGTGTGTGTGTGTGTGTGTGTGTGTGTGTGGTGTGTGTGCGCGCGCGCGCGCGCGTGTGTAGGGAGGACAGAAGCTGTTATCCTTTTACTTTATTTTCTCCAACACACCTTTGTGAAAACACCCCTGCCCCATAATGTTTATTCCATGAGAACACTGGGTATTGTCTCTATATTCATTTATTAATTAATTAATTTATTTATTTATTCATTCATTCATTCGTTGGATTGGTTGGGGTGTAATTGACTGAGAGCAAGATCAACGCTCTGTATCTGAGGATGTATTAGTAGTTCCTGGTTTCCATAGAAAGCAAACATCAGGGAAACGGTTTTGATGACATCCTGGTTTCCATGACAACTGGGGTAAGCCATTCTTTTCTCGCGGCAGAAACGTTTAATGAGGATACTCACCGACTGGAGAGATGGAGTAACTGTAGAAACATCGAGACTAGTCGGTGTCTGCAATCAATGTGAGTGTTGTGTGTGTGTGTGTGTGTGTGTGTGTGTGTGTGTGTGTGTGTTGCCAGTGTATGGTCTTTAGTTGGACATGAAGCCCTCCAGTCCCTCCTGTTTTGTAAGGGAGAATGGCAGCTCCTCTTGTTGTGGGCTAAGGTGATTGAATAACCTGTCATGCCCCATCCCTGCTTCAGTGTCCTAGGTGACACCTGTTGCCTGAGGGCATTGTCACCTGAGTTCCTGAAAGCAGAGATCTCCAAATATTTCTCATTTTACACCTCTGCTTACAATGATTGTCCCATGAACCCTTAAAGATGTAAGCTTATTCGTTTACACCTACTTGTAGTAGAAAGCTTTTATGGAAACGATATGAGAGAGAAGAGTTGAAGTCTGCAAATGAGACCAATGGGTAGCAATGGATGATCTAAATAACTTTGTGTAACCGGGGGATGATATTGTGCTCACCCTGAGTCATTCACACACACAAACTGAAAAACATGTTCTCTACAAGTCAAATTTCCTGTTATCACACCATTAATTACAGTTAGGTAAACAGAATTCAAATTAGTAAACGGCTCCTTCTTTATTATATAAGCATAAATATAAGTTCCTTCTTGAAGGCTCTGGGTTTTTTGGTTGTGTGTTTGAAAGTGAATGCTGTTGATGTTACAGCTTTTGTATGTTTATTTGTGTTTCTAAAGAAAAACACGGCAATTGGTAGGATGCGCCGTCGCATTCCTTGTCAGGGATGTGCCTTAAGAAGGAGCAGGTTCTAGGTAGAGGATATCCATGCCTTTCGGCTCAGTCTTATACGGTGCCGAAACCGAGCTCTGCCAATTCTATTTTCCCTCTACCTCCCGACTGCCTGTGAGGTTTGGCCAGTGGGGTCTCTGGAGTGCCACAGGAGGTCTGGATGTGGCACAACCGGCTGTACCTTCCTCTCTGTTCCTGCTCCTCTCAGGGCCATCTCAAAGAGGCCCTTCATATGACAGGGACAGGGACATGTGATCTCAGTAAGGACCAGCACCAGCAGATTGGACGGTCTTGGGTTTCCTGCATCCTTCCCCTGACCTCCTTGAGAAACGTCACAGAGCTGGGCAGCCCCTTTTCTTAGAATTCTGAGCCCAAGCTCAGAGGTCTCCTCCTCCAAGGGCATGAGTTCTCAGAACCACCATCTCTTCCCTTGGCTGTTCCAGAGCTACAAGTGCCCACTCTTCCTACCATGACATTCTTCTTAGTGTCTCATTACCCCCCCCCCTTTGCTTTTTCCGGACTCCAACTCATTCTATCATGCTCCCTCTATTTAAAATGATAAGAGGACCCTGCCTAATATCAGGTTGGTTTTTCTCTCCTTGCTTTTAAGGTCTTCTATTTCACTCTGGTTTCTAGAAGCTTTACTATGAAAGCCTATGTGTGTTTGTATGTGTGCTTGCATAACTGTGTGCAAGTATTATTCTCTCTCTCTCTCTCCCTCCCTCCCTCCCTCCCTCCCTCCCTCCCTCCCTCCTCTCTCTCTCTCTCTCTCTCTCTCTCTGTGTGTGTGTGTGTGTGTGTGTATGAGTTAAGCTCGTGGCTGGGAATATGAAATATACTACGTGAAATATTTCTTTACTTTGGAAAATTGTTGGCTATTGTTCCTTGGCACATTCTGCAACCCTCCTCTCTCTGTTTGGACTGCTGTAATTGAATATCTCCCATGTGCTGAGGTACATGCATTTTGATAATGAATATTTCCTTTGATCATATAAAATACACCTCAAAACATTTCAAATATATTCTGATTGTATTCCTCTTTTTTTATGTGTCAGGCAACATAATAATAGGCATGTTCTTTTGTTGTTGTTGTTGTTAATATATCTTTATTGATTTCACAGAGAGGAAGGGAGAGGGAGAGAGACAGATAGAAACATCAATGATGAGAGAGTCGTCATTGATCGGCTGCCTCCTGCATGCTCCCGACTGGGGGTCGAGCCCACAACCCGGGCATGTGCCCTGACCGGGAATCAAACTAAGATCTCCTGGATCCTAGGTCGATGCTCAACCGCTGAGCCACGCCCGGCCAGGCGGCATGTTCTTTTTTAAAAATTTAATTTTCACTGCATTCTATGCAATGGTATGTATGTTGCCGTTTTGCTACACTTGCTCTCTTTTTGTTCACTTACATCCAATATTTCATTTCCTATCCCCTTAAACCCTCTATAAGGTAAGATTTTGGTGCATATGTACATGTAAACTGTCCTGTTTGTAATATTTTTCAACACGATTTGAAAAATAACATCTACCTTCACCACTCACTTCCATCCTCGTTCCTCTTCTCTTTTGGATGGAACCGCATCATGACATCTCTATTGACCATTCTAGATTTTTTTTTTTGCATTTGCCTGTCTTTCATATCCTAAGATAAAATGGACAGCATCACTCCCCATGTGAGTGTGCATTTTACGTAAAGCATATAATTTGTACTTAATTGTTCTGTAGTCAGAGCTTTGTCTGAATCTTTTCAATGTCAGTACATGAAGGTCTGCATCAGCCTTTGTGCTGAATACATAGCATACCTTCGTTGGCTTAGACTATAGACTTGGTAGTCTTTCTCCATGGGTAACAAGCTCCTGGCATATGTTCAATGTTGTTGTGCTGAGCTACAATGCAATTACTTATCCTGTGAACAAGGGCACCTCTTTTTCCTCATGCAAAACACAGGGAAATCATTAGGTTCTGAAATACACACGTCATCTGCTCTCCAGGATGCTTGTACTTAACGGAGGTCTCACCTGAAATACAGAGGAGGCTGCCCCTGACTTCTTAACCCTAATGCTGTGCGTGAATTCATTAGTGTTATAGAGAATATTGGAGGTCTCCCTGTGGCAGGTAATAGGGACTGGACGGTTAACAGCATCCTTGAAAGTAAGTTGGTCTACTGGATGGGAGGAACCACCAGAGTTTGCCAAAGGAATGGGAGAGAGTTCACTCTAGTCTTACAACAAGGCGCTGATGGGAAACTTTGATCTTTGTGTAGTTCTTTGCTCAAGTGCTCATGCTTCTCCTTCTCTGAGCAGATGGCTCTAGAGGTAAGTTCCTGCTTGTTTGTTAAGGAAAAATTGGGAAGCAGAGCTTGGTAATTGGGAGGTGTTTGTGTATTTAGAGTCAGAGCTGATCATTTACAGGTGAGAAAGAAGTCTAATTTTTTTTTATTCCTTTGAGAAGACTGAGGGCAGTTTATAATTTTATGGTTTGCAAGATGTGCCATTTAAATATGTATAAGAACAACCCAGATCTCCAGGTAGGAGTGCCATCTATGCATTTATGAAACTAATGAACCACATAAGAGAAAAAGTTCAAAGATATCAATTTTCACTCAACCATTCTACAAATGGAATTCAAGCCCAATGAGATCTTTATTATTATTATTATTACTATTTTTTACAGCCAACTGTGAATCTTTACCTCAAAATAAAATTTCAATTAAAAGCTCTATATAAAACAATGGTTAAAGAATTCAAACAATGCAGCTTAGTGAGTCGATGGAAGTTTAAATATGTCTTCAGACTCTTAACGATTTTTTTCTGCTTGTCAGTTTCCTATGACAATACTTGCACTGTGACTGCAAGCCCAATGAAATCTTAAAAGCTTAAAAGAACTGTGTGTGAAAGTTTATGCTGAATTCACCTGGCAACGGAGAGGTGCAAAAATAGGCAAGGATGTATTTTCTTCATAACAGACATTTTATAAAGTGTGCCTTTATAATAACAAAGGGAACCACCAACACGTCCTTTTATGGAAATACATGTTTTGGGGACAGTTAAAATCACAAAACCTACACTTTCAAAGAAGCTCCACTAAACAGCTAGTGATTGTAGGGAGGGGGCGTTGGGGTGAAGATGAGAGAATTTCTGCCTCTGAGGAGTGGTGCTGGGGGCTCATCTCAAGAAAAGTGTCCTCGTTTGGAGACAACACCTTCAGAGCATTGTTTTCTTTCCTTTTTTCTTCACAACTGATTGCAGCCCTCACTGGGAAAAGGAGTGAAAGAATAGAGCTTCCAAAAAATTCTTCCAAAAATCATGGCTGTTGATTGGGGAAATGAAAGCTCTATGTCATCAACTTCTTTGATTGCTCAACCAAAGAGCAGATGAAATAGAACAAAAGTCATACCAGGACCTGAAAACTAGAAGCTAGTCCATTTCATAACTTTATTTCCTAATGGTCTGAAATTGACTATGAAGTTAGAGGTTGTGGAGTTGCTATTTATCCTGCCCCCCTTCTGCTTTCTTCCGTATGTTCTCCCTCTCTCTGCAGGCACGTTTGATTTGATTGTAAACTAAAAATTTGGAAGCATTTTCGTATCCAAGCCCTCTGAGAATTTGGGGTTACTTGAAATGTTAGTTTGGTGTTGTTCAGTGTTCTGGTTTTAACACATTGTGCCTGGTGTGCAAAAGAGGATCAATATTTACATATTATTCCACCTATCATCTATCTATGTATCTATTTATTTATCATCTATCTATGTATTCACCCATCCATCATGCATCTATCCACCTACCTGTACACATCATTAAAGGGAGAGAAGAGAGTTGTACTCCTATTAGTATGAAATATGAAAAGAAATCATCTGCAAGATTATGTACCAACCCTTAATGGAAGATGTTTGTTTGGACCATGGACCAAAGTATAGGATTGGAGGACAATTTACTGTTTTCATTCAACACCCTTCCTTTCTATTTGTCTCTTATAAGGATGTATTGCTTTAGTAATTGGAAAAATAACTCTAGTTGATATTTTGGTTGTCTCTTGAAAGTGGTCCATTAAAGTGTTTGGTACTTGAAAAGATGTACACAAACGTGAATACAAGAGAATATTCAAAGTGTTTGTACAATTTAAAAACTGTTTTATATGTTATAGAATATGTGTATGAACAGAACAAAAATTCTAGAGTCCATGCAGTATATATTGGCAGTAAGCATTCCTAGGTGTTAGATTAGGTTACTGATGCTTAGTATTTTTCATGGGGGACATCTGTAATAGTGTCAACAATAGGGAAAAAAAGAAACATCATTTTAGGTTTTCCACATGTGTTTTTAAAATAAGGAACTAAGAGGAGCTGAAAATAACATCTTTACTAGCAGCAGACCCACGTGCATATGCGTGTGTAGAGGCAGGGGGCATGGATTACGTGCATCAATATCAGGCATCTGTGTCTCTAATGTCGCTCTGAGTGTGTGTGTGTGTGTGTGTGTGTGTGTGTGTGTACATGTGTCTTGGGATATCGGTTGCTCTCTGGTTGGGGTTGAAGTGACGTAGGCACTCCTGTTTTGTGTGATGGCCTGGCAGGTGTTGCTGCAGGGAGACTGCAGTGACTGAGTCACCTGTATTTCCTTCTTCCTTCTGTTCTGTGTCTTCACGTGACACCTGTGCTCTAAGATAGAGAACCTGAAACCTGCATGATCATTCACCCTGGTCCAAGACAAAGGTTGTGCGGGTTATGTCCAAATTATGTACATTTAGTCATGGTATAGTTCATATTCTATCTACGAGTATGTGTGAACCAAGCTGAACCTGCAGGCACTTACTACAGGAATAGTGTTTCATCTTATGAAGCATATTATTTGAGACCGATAGGTGAGCTAAAACCTATAAGTAAATTATAATGCATATCTGTACAATATATACAGAAACGCAGAACCTAGAAACAGGGTATTTCTAGGTGGGAAGAGGGGGATTGAGAGAATGAGTGCATCTGCATTCCACACAACTAAATGTCTGAAAGTTACATTGTTAAATTTTGGAAGACCCACATTGTCAAAAGATTCACAAAAATTATGTGAAAATAGGCATTCACATGAAACAGTGATCAACAATGTTCTTGAGTGAAGAAATGCAGTCCTAGGTCATATGTGCAGGTATATGCACATGGATGCCTAGGAAATGTGTGGAAAGCCCATTCTCCATCATACTGAGAGCAAGCATCTATAAAATGTCATCTCACCTTGGCCGGGTTGCTCAGTTAGTTGGAGCATAATACCATACACCGAAAGGTTGTGGGTTTGATTCCTGGTCAGGGCATATACCTGGGTTGTGGATTTGATCCACAGTCGGGGCTCGTGCCAGGAGCAACTGGTCGGTGTTTCTCTCTCACATCGATGTTTCTCTCTCTGTGTCTCTGTCTCTGTCTCTCTCTCAAAATCAATAAAAGCATATCCTCAGTTGAGGAGTAAAAAATATATATATAATATGTCGTCTCCTGCATATGTCACCCTACACGTTTTATACCCTCCACAAGCCCATTTAATGTTTCTTTAGATGCACAAAAGAACACACGCACGAACGTTACAGATCCTATGTTTGTGTCACACACACCACACACACACACACACACACACACACACACACACACACACATGCTGCTACTCTGAAATAATCCATGTGTTCAAGACAGGCAAGGACTATCATGAAAGCAGTAGTTCCCACTATTGTGGAATAGGAGGGACTAGCATAAACTAAGCAGCTTAAGGTGGAAATATTTTGAAATGCAAAAGAAGGATAAAAAGAAGCATGACATCTACATTATAAATGAGATTTAACCAACATTCTGTTTAAGAACGGCATGCATTCCAGAGTTGGGGAAGGGAAAATGATGAATCAATCCCCATTTCATTGGGTTAATTTCCTATCTCTTTTGGGTTTTCTAGATTAACATAGAGGCGCACAGGTCCTGGGTACTGACATTCGGTGCCATTTGATCCCTGGAAGGACAGTGCACTTCAGAAGCCCAGAAGGGTAAAGGGTCTGTCCTACAAGCAGGTAGAGTTTGCAGATTAACTGATCCTGCTCACAGAACCACACTTACCACAGTCCACCTGGTGTTTGGTAAGACTTTCTTCTCACTTTACTACACATTTCATCTGCAATCATTGATTTCCTGTTGACATTTGGGGTGTGTTTTATGTTGCTCCTCGCTCTACAGTCACTACTTCACGCTGATTTGGTGCTGGGGGGCAGGGGGAAGCCATTCAAAGCACCATAGAGAAATGAAGAGGTGTACATCCCAGCCAATGGCTCGTGCCTGAAGCAATCCTTATGGAGGGGAATACCTCTAACCACCGCATGAGCTTCATGAACCTCTGGATTCTAAGCTCACGCTCTTGAACATGATATTGTGCTGACACCCAGCATCCCAGAAAAGAAACACTGAAGCATTCCCCTAGGATGAGCCCCGAGGAGCACAAAAGGTCCAGGATGTCCACTAATACAAATGAGATCCCAAACATGATGCCCACCTCCCCACACAGGTGCTCTTTATTATGCAGTAGCAACAAACAGGGCACGAAGTTGAGTTCAGAGGGCTGTAAAACTCTTCTGGTATCTTCCGTATATTTCCCCCCAAATAGTTGCCTTCTATCCCGCCCCCCCCCCACTTCAGTCTGTTATACACAGTTTATATTTATCTCCTATCAATTCTCAATGACCAACTTCTTCTGCTTCCACAAAAGGAACTCTTTCTGATATTCTTCTTCCTTTCCTTTTCCATATTCCAGTATGCTCCAGTATAGTCTGCCAAAACACAGGTTCCAGAATTTCTGGGAGATTCAGGTGGAGAAGACCCTCTGTCATCCTAGGCAGAAAGCTGTGGTGAAGAACATTGTCTTAGGGGAGACCTGCTGTAGCCATGGGTATAACAGCCAGACCCCTCAACCTCTGTTAATCACCTCACAACACCCAAGCCCAATCACAATGGACTCCGAGTATGTCTTATGCGATTGGAAAGGCCACTTTTGGCCAGCAAGGGTTTTGTCCAGATCCGGAACCTCACCAAAAAATAAGAGGAAAAAGACATGTTCTCTACAAGTTCAAATACTCTCAGTAGGTAAAAAAATTAAAGTGAAAAGCAGAGATGTAAAGGTCCTCAATGAGTCTCAAATTGAATCCATTGCCTCCTCGATAGTGGCCCAGTCCAAGGCCAGCATCCCACCAGGAGAGGGAGTGGCCTACAGAAGCGCTCTGACTTTGGCACTGGAGATTCTGAAAGAGAGAGCAAACTTGGGTCTTGCAAGACCATCAGATGATCCAGAGACCCTTACGATGTCTCAAAAGGGACCACAAAAGCAATCTCGTAAAAAACATCGGAAGCCCAAAGGGACCTCACCGAGAAGTCTCAGGAAAAGTAAAAACCCCAAATCACTGTTGGTACATTCAGAGGGCGAGGACGTTCCCCACGGTGACAAATCCCAGGTGCACACACCCCTCGCTCCTGTTCCAAGGGAAAGGCGAGCAAAGCACTCAAGGAGCTGCAGCATGTGCTCAAACTTCCCATCACTTTCAGAAGATGACTGTGCGAAAGAGGGCCAGGAAAAGAAAGACACCTCAAGAGTTAGTTCCTGGCATTGCACAGTCAAGGAGGACGTTACAGGTGCTAAAGATGGTGGCGTCCTTCCATCTCTGCCACCCGGTTTCATCGTCACTGTGCTCAAAGCTCAGAAAAGAGAGGCACCACGCCGCAGCTGCCCGAAGACCCTGGCTGTCTCCTCTGAGTGCTCTACCTTCCCCAGGAACGTTGAGGACCCTGGAGAGGGTGCTTGGAAGCCAGACTCGGAAGGTGTGGCAGCATCCTCCAGTGCCCCTAACCCGAGGCTGCGTTATTCACTCCGTTTGGCAGGCAAAGTAAGGAAGCAGTGGGGACCGGTGTTTAAGAAAGGACAGAAAAAATGTCCACCTTTAGTTGACTCAGAGGCTATTCACCCCACCACCGCTGTTAAGAAGGACGTCACCAAGGATGTGGGACAACCAACAAGCATGGCTTTCCCACAGGAGCCGTGTCCCATTGAAAGAGGAATGATGGTCTGGTTTAAATTTCAAAATCACCCATTTTGGCCAGCAGTGGTCAAGAGTGTCAGCCACACAGAGCAGACTGCAAGGGTGCTTTTGATTGAGGCAGACATGCACCATGACAAGAGTGGCATTCGAGTGCCTCTTCGGAGATTAAAGCACCTGGAATGTAAAGAGAAAGAGAAACTACTGAAGAGAGCCAGGAAAATGTATGAGCAGAGTGTGAACTGGTGCTTCTCCCTGATTTCCCACTACAGAGAAGGGCTCAGTCGTGGGTCTTTTGTGGGCTCTTTCCTGGACTACTATGCTGCTGACATCAGCTACCCAATTAGGAAAGCCATCCAAGACGGGGAACTGGACATTGCCTTCCCAAAGGTGAATTACGCCGACCTGGAAGATTCTGAGGAAGAGAGCTCCCCGGGCGGGAAGGGGCCCTGCAAGAAAATTCTCCCTGACCGGATGAAGGCCGCTCGGGACCGAGACAACCAGAAGCTCGTGGACTTCATCGTGAAAAGGAAGGGGGCCGACCCCCATCTTCTGGACATCGTCAAAGGCAGGAAACAGTCCAGGTGGCTGGCATCATTTCTGAATTCAAGCAGGTATGTGATCTGCATTGAAACATACCTGGAGGATGAAGATCAGTTGGATGTTGTGGTAAGGCATCTACAGGAGATCTACAAGCACATAGACAAGAACAGGCTGACTCTGACGAGGGACGACAAAGTGAGTTTTGTTCTGGAAGTCCTTCTGCCAGAAGCCATCATTTGTTCAATTGCTGCACTTGATGGGTTAGATTACAAGAAGGCAGAAGAAAAGTACCTGCAAGGGCCACCTGTGCATTACCGGGAAAAAGAACTATTTGATAAAAATATCTTAAAGAAAATTAAAAAGAGACCGGCAATCAGGAGCAAGGCTAAATAACCCTCCCCCTGCACCCACACCTCAGCAGAGAGACCTCTCATTTGTACCATTAATAAGAAACCCTGACTGCACGAAAGGCGTGATCCCTCCATTCTCAGTGGTGCATAAAGACATTCTGGAAACTCGGTAACGTGCTGAATTTGTTTTGGATCCATCTCTGGCATTTGTGGGTGGAGCGGTCATCATCACTTCTCATTCCCAACTCTTCACAAACTAACTTGTTAAAATATTGCCAACGGATATACTTCTCTCTGCTTGCTCAGATGTGTAACTGCCCAGACATTTTCATAAAGTTGTTTTTGACTGTATATGGTTCATATTTTAATATAAGACACAAGCTCTTGCATTACATGAAAGACCCCTGGTAACAGGTATTTAGCAACAATCATTTTTAAAATCTGATGTGTATTTTACAGAAACATCACATGGGCTGCTCTTTGTTTTTGTGATACATTCATATAAATGACTGAATTCCTTCCTAAGATAATTCCTGAGAAATAACTAGAATTTATATATATAAAGACAGGAAACAGAAAACACATTGCTCGTAAATCAAAATCCTTATTTCTAGTTGGAATCATGGGTTAATTCTTTAAGTATCTCGTGAGATCTAGGTAAGTAGTTATCTAGAGAAAACTGGATTAGATTAGAATATGTAGTTGAAGTTCAAAGCTGAAATATTAGATTTTCTAAAGTATAAATACTGAGTTTTGTTTTTTAATGTGTTAGTATGATGTACCTAGTGGAACCTAGGAAATGAATTAACTATAAATGTCTAAAAATAACTAGAGTAACTAGTTGAAAGTAGGATTCTAGAAATCAGTTCTCAATACTAAATTTTTATTTATTTTTTGAATAATGAATTAGTACTATAGGTAAATTATAGTATCTAGGCAAGTAGTTCCCCTAAAGATAACTTGAATTACAAGTAGAAGCCAGGAAGTGGAAACATACTCTTCTCAAATATATTTTTTTCTTTTCTAATTAATTAGTTATTTTTACACAGCTATGTATTTCTAGATAACTAGCTAAATAGAAATTACTAGATATAAGTAGAATAAATAAAGACTAGAAGCTAAAAATTGTGCTTTTCTCAACTCTAAATTTTTATTTCTTGTTGAAATAAGAGATTAATACTATATTTGATTAATGTTGCCTAGGTAAATTGTTACTGTGGGAAAACTATAAATAACTAGAATAACCTCTTGATGTCAGGAAATGTCAGAATAAGAGTTTCTTTCATAATCCACACTTCCACACAGAATATCGATTTTGACCATCACTCACAGACAAGGCTCTTTGTGAGAGGTCAGGAGTCTAGCAGAGAAGTTTCTGCAGTGTTGGAGCAAAAAATCTGAGAATAAACAGATTGAAGACGGTAAGGAAAAACAAGTTTACTTTACCTGTATCACTACTCCCCTAAGGTATCACAGCTCAGTACCTAGACAAACTCTCTCAGCCCATGATTTTTTCCACAGGGGAATGTGAGAACATGTGAGTGATCACACCCAGCTTCCATAGCTGTGTAAGATGCTACCCAAGATGCCCACTTCTTTTCTTAATTTATTTTTAAATTCCAGTTGACATTCAATATTATTTTATATTAGTTTCAGGTGTACAGCATAGTGGTCAAACAATTATATAATATACTAAATAATCTCTCCAATTATTCTAGTACCCACCTGGCACCATACGTAGTTATCACAATATTATTGACTATATTTCCTATGCTGTACTTTACATCCATGTGACTATTTTGTAACTACTAATTTTTACTTCTTTCTTATCCCACACAGAATAGTGAGGTAATCTGCATGGGTAAGGGAGAGGCTGTGAGAACAACAATCAGGGCTTAGAACCCAAGAACGTAACACTACTAATTCCTTAATGGCTCATTCTACTAACCACTTAATGGAATCCATAAAGAAGCACACCAGTGAAATATTGGGGACACCTCCTCTGCAGACCCCCCAATTGGTCCACAGGCATTCTCAATGCCCCACATACCTCACCTCCCCCAAGGGCCAGCTTCTGGAGTGCACTTCTATGGACAGCAAGTGAAAACCTTTGCAGACAGCTACTTAGCACACACAGAAAGCTGGCCTAACTCTGGTGGGATTGGAGAAAGGATCACAAACTTGAGCATTTCAGGGCATCACCCTAGGGAAAACAAAGGGGAGACTCAGAATTCTGTTTTGCATGATTGGGAGAAGGGATCAAGCAGAAACATCCATAGAAATGGTCTGAGAAAGCCTCAGAATCCTCTGGTCTGGCTAGTGAAGGTGTTTTTCTCCCAAAGCCAGTCAGTAAAGATTGGAAGAGGTGACTGCTTCTTCAAACACAAAGACAGAAACACAAAACTTCAAAGAACACGGAAAAAACAGGGAAACATGGCACCACCAAAGGAACACAATAATTTTACCAAGCTCCCAAAATGGAGATCTATGAATTCCTGATAAAGAATTCCAAACAATTGTGTTTTTTATACATTTTATTTTTTAAATTACATTTATTGGGGTGACATTTGTTAATAAGATTATATAGGTTTCAAGTGTACATTTTTATGATACATGATCTGCATGTTGCATTGTGTGCCCACACCCAAAGTTAAATCATCTTCCGTCACCGCATATTTGGCGCCCTTTACCATTTAGCACCCCCCACGCCCCTTCCTTCTGGTAACCATCATACTGTTGTCTATGTTTATGAGTTTCAGTTTTATATCCCACATATGAGTGAAATTATATGGCTCTTAGCTTTTTCTAACCGAATTATTTCACTTAGCATAGTATTCTCAAGTTCCATCCATGTTTTCGCAAATGGCAGTATTTCATCTTTTCTTATAGCTGAGTAGTATTCCGTTGTATTACATTGGTCCACAGGCATCCCCAAGACATGTACCACATCTTCTTTATTCAATCATCCATCAAAGGACACTTCAGTTGTCTCCATGTCTTGGCCACCATGAATAATGCTGCAACGAACATAGGGGTGCATATATCTTTGTGAATAAATGTTTTCAAAATTTTCGAGTAGATACCCAGGAGAGGGATTGCTGGGTCATATGAAAACTCTATTCTTAATTTTTTGAGGAGCCTCCAAACTGTTTTCCATAGTGCCTGTACCAGTTTACACCCCCAGTAGCACTGAATGACGGTTCCTTTTTCTCCACAACCTCTCCAACACTTGATATTACTTGTCTTGTTTATAATAGCCCCTCTAACAGGTGTGAGGTGGTATCTCATTGTAGTTTTGATTTGCATTTCCCTAATAGATAGTGAAGTTGAGCATCTTTTCATATATCTGTTGGCCATGTATATGTCTTCTTGGGAGAAGTTTCTATTTAGGTCCTCTGTTGGTTTTGAAAAAAATTTTTTTTTTTGATTTTGAGAGAGAGAGGAAGAGAGAGAGAGAGACTGGCTGCCTACTGCATACCCCCTATGGGGGATCGAGCCCGAAACCGGGGCATGTGCCCTGACTAGGAAACGAACGGGCAACCTTTTGATGCACAGGACAACACCCAACCAACTGAGCAACACTGGCCAGGACCTTCACCTGTTTTTTAATTGGATTGTTTGTTTTTTGTTGTTGAGTTGTATGAGATCTTTATATATTTTGGATATTAGCCCCTTGTCGGAGGTATTGTTTGCAAATATCTTCTCTCATTCTGTTGGTGGCCTTCTTGTTTTGATGATGGTTTCTTTTGCTGTACAGAAGCTTTTTATTTTGATGTAGTCCCTTTCATTTATTTTTGCTTTTACTTCCCTTGCCTTTGGGGTCAGGTTCACAAAAGCTTCTCTGCGACCAAGGTCCATAAGTTTGGTAGCTATGTTTTCCTCTATGTATTTTATTGTTTAAAGCCTTATATTTAAATCTTTAATCCATTTTAAGTTAATTTTTGTGCACGTCATTAAATAGTTTATTTTCATTCTTTTGCATGTGGCTTTCCAATTTTCCCAGCACCAGTTTTTAAACCAAACAATTGTTTTAAAGAAACTCAGCAAGCTACAAGAGAACACAAAGACAACTCGATGAAATAGGGAAACAATACATGAGCAAAATGAGAGTTTCAACATAGAGATAGAAATTGTAAAATAGAAGCAAACAAATTCTGGAGCTGAAGAATACAATGAATGAAATAAAGAATGCAATAGAGAAAAATAAAAATAAATGATAAAATAAAAATAAATGATAAAATAATTAAAAATTTAATAGAGATCATTAATAGCAAACTTGATCAAGCAGAAGAAAGAATCTGTGAATTTGAAGAGAGGTCATTGGAAATTATCCAGTCAGAGAAGAAAAAATTTAAAACAATAAAACAGTGTAGAAAGCCCATGGGAATTATGGGAAACCATTATGGAACTCTCAGAAGGAGAATAGAAAAAGAAAGGGACAGAAAGCTTATTTTAAAAAATTCATCTTGATGTCTCTTTCAGCCAAAATAGAAATGCAAAGGCCCATGTTTAGTAGAGATAGGAAGGTGAAGGGACAAATGTGACTATTTGGGGAAAAGAGGGCATCCAGCAAGAGGTGGGAAGAAAGAGGAAGATACACACAGTGTGCTTTGTCTACAAATCCAAATGGCAGATGCTGGAGGGTAGTGAATGTGTCCTTATCATCCATTTTCCCAGAAACTTGAATGGCCAGGAGCCATTCCTTTTTATTAATTTTTATTTATTGATTTGAGAGAGAGAGAGAGAGACATCAGTTTGTTGTTCCACTTATTTAAGCATTCATTGGTTGTTTCTTGTATGTGCCCTGACTGGAGATTGAACCCACAACCTTGGGTTATCAGGACAACACTCTAACCAACTGAGCTACCCAGCCAGGACTTGGGAGCCATTCTTTATTACTTCAGTAATGAAGATGACTAAACATTGTCAATGTGTCTATAGTCCTAGGATAAGAAAAAGATATGTGGTTAGAGATCACTAGATGCCATCTGTCATTTGAGGGCATCAGTCAAAGAAGTGCAAAGATCCTTGTGAAACAACAAGAATGTAGCAAAGTTTGGTTCTTTCTCTGGAGATAAAAGTAAAGGACAGGTGCCCAGTTGGAGTGGCTCAGTGGTTGAGCATCAACCTATGATCTAAGAGACTGTGGTTTGAATCCCAGTCAGGGCACATACCCGGGTTGGGGGTTCGATCCCCAACAGGGGGTGTGCAGGAGGCAGCCAATCAATGACTCTCTCTCATCATTGATGTTTCTATTTCTCTCTCCCTCTCCCTTCCTCTCTCTGAAGTCAATAAAAACATATTTAAAAAAATAAAGTTCAGATGTCAGGGATGCAGATGAAGGTTTCTGAATTGTGCATTTAACAAATATTTATTGAGCCCTAGCCTGTTTGCTCAGTGGTTAGAGCATCGGCCCTCAGAATGAAAAGTCCCAGGTTCGATTCTGGCCAAGGGCCTGTACCTGGGTTGCAGGCTCGATCCCCAGCCCTGATCAGGGGGCTTGAGGAAGGCAACCAATTGATGTGTCTCTTTCACATAGATGTCTCTCTCTCTTTCTCCCTCTCCCCCTTTCATGCTCTGAAAAGCAATGGAAAAAATATCCTTGGGTGAGGATTAAAAAAATAACAACAAATATTTATTGAATGCCTACCAGGCACTGGGAGACTATGCTAAAACTCAAATCCCTCTGAAAGGCTGTGAGTCTCAGGGATGAAAAACACACACTTATCTAAAAATTACACAAGTGTCTAGTACAAACTGGGCCAAGTCCCATGAGAGAAAGTATAAGAAGCTAAGAAAAGGTAAAATGGGGGCATTGAGGTCCATGATAAGGATTTGGTACTTGTCAGGAAGGGAAAGCAGGATCAACCAAGATAATCTCCCTTCTGATCAACCTAAAGTTAATTGATTAGAGACTTGAATTACATTTGCAAAATCTGATCACCTTTGTCATATTCTGTTGTCACAGGTCAGTGGCCCTCAAGGGGAGAATTATCCATGAGTGTGACTCATTGAGAGTCACCCTAGGACATGCCTGCCATACTCAGTGAACCAGTTTTGTTTCTTAGATGACCAATGTATGATATTACAAAATTATGCATGGGTAAAAAAGCCATTCAAAGTGCAAGATAGACCAATAGGTTTTAATGTAACAAAGCATAAAAAGTTCAGTGATAAGGTTTCAGATTCCACATTGCAAGTAACCTTAAAGAAATTACCACTTGTTGAATTTGTCTAGTACCAAAAAAAGAATGTCCGAAATTATCTGAAAAGGTTTAATCACATACTCTAAAATTTATAGACATCTCTAGAAAAAAGTGAACCACATACCAGGTTTAATTGTTTAGAGATAGGTCTCCAAAAATCATGGCTAAAAAATTTCACTGTCTTTTAAATTGCCTTTAAATTTAGTTTTAAAAGTTTTTAAAGCTATTAAAATACTTCTCCCTTTTCCAGTCACGTCTGTGTGAGGCCCAATTTTCCCTATGTACTTCCATCAAAATATTGCATCTCAAACGATTAAAAGTAGAAGCAGATAGGAGAATGCAGCTTTTTTTATTTTAAGACCCAGATATTAAAGAGATTTACCTAAATTAAAAAGTATCACTCTTTTCACTAATTTCTTTTTGATTATTTATTTTTCCAATTCTTAATACAGTAAATATTGATGGACATAATACATATAAACCAAACTGCTGTCCTTCTTTAATAATCTTTAAGTGTCTAAAGGTTTCAAGAGAGCAAAAAGTTTGAGAACTGCTGGACCACACACACACACACACACACACACAAACTTTAATATAAATACACATTTTGCTGGTTTCCTTAGGAAGAGAAATCTTCATGGATAGGAGACAGGTAAAATTCTAATCAGGAAAATTAAGTAGTGTAGTTAGGAGTCCAAAGGTTGAGCCTCTGAAAGCCTCATTTCTATTCTGGGCCCAACAGCTTGACTTTACATGGAACACGTGGCTACTGTGTGCCTTTATTTCTTTCTCGTGACTTGACACTATATCTGCTCATAACTCACCTTGTCCAGGGGATAGAAACAGAGGCACATTGACAGTATTTCATAGCATTTCTCCAGCTTGCACCCTCCCTAAATATTTTTGGGACTTCCAATTTTTCTCAAAACTGTCCCCACTGTTTCTAGGAGCACCCCAATAATTTCTGGAAGTTAGTTCACAGGAAACACTGTCAACAGAATCTGGATCTCCATTTAGTTGCCCTGCGCACAGAATCTCACCGGTGCATGAGCAGAATCTTTCGGCTATGAAGTTTCCATTTCCAAGCTCTGCTATTTCTGCTGTTCTAGAGGTCCTGGGAGCCTATCCAGTGATTGCTTTTTGCGCTGGTATTGTGACAGGATAGTAAGAAGCAAGAAAAATCCCTGGGGAAGTGGAATGGGGAAACTGAGACAAGAAAACTAAACAAGGCCAAATAGTTTGGGCAACATGCAGCCAGCCTGGGAATCGCAAGACCTTATCTTCCTTAACCAAGGACACTTGAGAGCAAATGGTTTATACCCTCCTCTGTAACTAGAAAATACATAGTTTAAGCCTGGGAAAGCAGGGAACCCAATTGATGCCATTTGTGCCAGCTAAACCTAAGGACAGATGAAGTTGGGGAACAAATAACAAAACCCCCATTAAAGACAGACAGACCTAAGATAAAAGTCAAACAGTAAAGCAGACCAAAGAATAATCCAAAACTACCCCCCAGCCTGGCAGGCGTGGCTCAACCGATGATCCAGGAGATCGTGGTTTGATTCCCAGTCACTGCACATGCCCAGATTTGGGGTTCCATCCCTGGCAGGGGGCATGAAGGAGGCAGCTGATCAATGACTCTCTCATCATTGATGTTTCTATCTCCCTCTCCCTTCTTATCTCTGAAATCAATAGATATATTTAAAAAACAAACAAAAACCAAAAAAACTCCCCATACACTCATTTTGATGCATCAGCATATTAAAAATGCACCTGGAAAGTTGAAGAATATTCTACTGAAACACTTCCTTAAGATTCTTGCTTGCATATATATTCTTTGGTTAATCGTTTCCCCTCCCCCTTCCCTCTGAGATTCGTCAGTCTGTTTGATGCTTCTATGTCACTGAATCTATTTTGTTCATCAGTTTATTATGCTCTTTAGATTCCACATGTAAGTGAGATCATGTGATATTTGTCTTTCTCTGCCTGGCTTATTTCGCTTAGCATAATATTCTCCAGGTTCATCTATACTGTCCCAAAGGGTAAGAGACCCTTCTTTTTCACAGCTGCATAGCATTCCATGGTGTAAATAACCCACAGCGTTTTTATTCACTCACCTACTGATGGGCACTAAGGCTGTTTCCAGATCTTAGCTATTGTAAATTGTGCTGCTATGAACATAGAGGTGCATATATTCTTTCTGATTGGTGTTTTGGGATTCTTAGGATATATTCCTAGGAGTGGGATCACTGGGTCAAATGGCAGTTGCATTTTTAATTTTTTGAGGAAACTCCATACTGTTTTCCATAGTGGCTTCACCAGTCTACATTCCCACCAGCAGTGTACCAGGGTTCCCTTTTCTCCACATCTTTGCCAGCATGTGTCATTTGTTAACTTGTTGATGGCAGCCATTCTGACAGGTGTGAAATGATACCTCATTGTGGTTTTAATTTGCAACGCTCTGATGATTAGCGACATTGAGCATTTTTGCATGTCTCTTCGCCATCTGTATGTTCTCTTTGGAGAAGTGTCTATTCACGTCTTTTGCCCATTTTTTAATTGGGTTGTTGGTCTTCCTCTTGTTGAGGTGTATGAGTTCTTTGTACACTTTGGAAATAGGCCCCTTATCAGATACATCCTTGGCAAATATGTTCTCCCATATAATGGGGTTCCTTTGTATTTTGAGGATGATATCTTTTGCTGTGCAGAATCTTTTTAGTTTGATGTAGTCCCATTTGTTTATTTTTTCTTTAGTTTCCCTTGCCCTAGGAGATGTATCAGTGAAAATTCCACTACATGAGAGGTCTGTGACTTTACTGTCTATGTTTTCTTCCAGTATTTTTATGGTTTTGTGACTTACATTAAAGTCTTTTATCCATTTTGAATTTATTCTTCTATATGGAGTAAGTTGGTGATCTAGTTTCATTTTTTTTTTGCATCTACTGTCCAATTTTCCCAGCACCATTTTTGAAGAGACTGTCTTTACTCCATTGTGTGTTCTTGCCTCCTTTGTCAAATATTAACTGACCATAATAGCATAGGTCAATTTCTGGGGTCACTGTTCTGTTCCATTGATCAAATGTCTGTTGTTGTACCAATACTAGGCCGTTTTTATTACAATGGCTTTGTAGTATACTTTGGTATCCGGGAAAGTGATTCCTCCAACTCTGTTCTTCTTTCTCAAGATTTCTGTGGCTATTCAGGGTTTTCTTTTTGTTCCATATAAATTTTTGGAATATTTGTGCTAGTTCTGTGAAATATGCTTTTGGTATTTTAATGGGAATTACATTAAATCTATACATTGCTTTGGGCAGTATGGACATTTTAATTATATGAATTCATTCCAATCCATGAACATGA
>NW_028269927.1:35000-48687 GCF_054644295.1 Miniopterus natalensis | reverse complement strand
AGCGCTAAGGGTTAAGGGTTGAGAGACCCTAGGCTACAGGTAAGGGTCAAGAAAATTAAGAACAGGGGAAAGAATAGATGGCTGTTCTTTAACGTTCACGTTTCTGTTGGAGTTGCTTTGTGAGGGTCTGAACAGGACATGATGCTGGATAAATGAGAGCCCAAAATATTCTGACTTGGAAAATGAGGGACACTTGGCGGTTTCTAACCTTCCTAGACAAGGCCCACAGGGCTCACCCCCGGGGCCGGAGGTGCTGTCTCTGCCTGGCTGCCCAGCTCACATGCAGGGAGTATGCCCACCCTCCCTGCGACTGGGCATCTGGGGCTGCTGGGAGGTCTGCCCTCAGGGCACGAGGAAAGCTTCACATCCCCTGTCCCCCTGGGCGAAAGGGACCCTGCCCTGCTGTGGTTCTCAGGCCACAGGACTACTGCCCGGACAGTCCAGAGACTAGCAGGGACGCCTCTGACTCTCGGCTGGGAATTTACGTCCTCCGCAGATGGGAGCCAGTCCACAGTGTCTGCAGATACCCCATTGGGGTGACATGCCCCTGGGGGTGAAATGTGACGAGTCCCTCAAGCTTTGGTTTTATCTGTGTGTGTTTTTTTATCTTTATTGTTGAAAGTATTAGAAATGTCCCTTTTTCCCATTTACCCCTCGCGCCCGCTCCCTTCCCCTCTCCAGCCTTCCCCTCACTATGGTCGGTCCCTCACGGGCATGGACACTATGGTCGGTCCCTCACGGGCATAAACACCTGCAAGTTCATTGGTGACTCTTCCCTCCTCCCTCTTCCCTCTGAAACCCGTCGGTCTGACGCTTTATTTCTGAAGCCTTTTTGGACCTGCCTTAGTTAAACATAACTATTACTCACGATGCCACTTCGAGATTTAAAGTTCTCCCAGAGACTCTCCTACTATATTATTTCACCTGTTCTTTGACTATTTGAGCCCCACGCACTGTTCCGTCCACGACTTGTCTGGGAGGATGTGCTGACAGTCCCCCGGGTGCAGCGCAGCCTTCACCACACACGACCTGGGCACTGTTCATCCTGAAAGGGGGCTGACAAGGGAGGGCGCCCACGGGCCCAGGAGAAAGTCCGCGTCCTGAGCACAGTCTGGCGGCAGGAAGGCCCGGGCCGCCCTCAGGACCTGCGGGCGCTCGGCTCTCCCAGCTCCTGCGGCGCCCGCGCCTCACCCACGCGGGGGAAACTAGCGGGAGAAACCGCCCGCCGCCGAAGGCTTCTTGACAGGCACTCGCAGGACCCAGAGCAGCCAATCACCGCGCGGTGGGGCGGGTCCTTCCACAGGATGCGAAGACCCGCCCGCCAGACGCCAGACCGGAGCCAAAGATTCTGACCGCAACTGACTGACAGGCTCCATGCTATGCCCCGCCCTTTCAGCTTCTTCTGACCACCCATTGGCCCGCAGGGCCCTGTGATCGCAGCACTGATTGGTGGCTTTGCCTGACGCCTCTATAAGGCGGGAACCTAGCCCCGGGCGCCCTCGCTCCTCCTGAGGGCAGGTAGCGCGAGGGGCTCAGAGAGGGCGCTCGGCCAGGGTGGGCAGCGCAGCAGGAGAGCCGGGACACTGACAGGAAAATGGGGGCCTTGCTGTACGAAACCCTTAGCCCGAGGCCTTCGAATTCCAGCCCAAGACCCTAGATGCATCTCCTCCTGAGATGCTCCAAGTCCTCTCAGCATTGAAGGACCCCAAGTCTCCTCACCCAGATAAACACTAAACCCCCCAATGCTCACATCCCCAGACACCCTGAAAACCCCATTCCCCTCAGCCGGGGCACTCTAAATACAGCCCAGAAAGACCAAATCTCCCACAACTCAAACCCTAAATACCCCCATCCTGGGAACTCAATGTCAGGAAGCCTGAAATCCTTAATGAGAGACCCCAAATCTCCTCACCCTCAGAGGTCCCAAATCCTGTCACCCCGAACATTCTAAATGTCCTTGACCAGAAAAACCCCAGGTCTTGTCCAAGTCTCCTCAGGCTGAGAAGTCCCTGCCCCTTGGAGACTGCGCCTCGTTATGCGCAGATTTTTCCAGAATGTCCAGGTGGAATTCCCTCCATTGTCGCCGGCACAGCCCCTCCTAGCTGTCAGCGCGCCTCCAGCCTCGACCCTCAGGACCTCCAGACCCCAACTTTCCCCTCAGGGCCCCTCAGGACCCCACGGTCACCCCCCAGGCCCCTCACCCACCCCTGACCCGCCTCCCCAGGGCCCCTCAGGGCCCCTCAGACGCCCCGGCTGAGCCCCCCAGGGCCCCTCAGAGGCCCATGAGACAGCGAGGCGGGAGCTGCGGGAGCGAGTCTGCTTCCACCGGCGGGTCTGCATGGCCGCGTCCCCGTCCCAGCCGTGCCCTGGTCGCAGCTGGGTCCCACGTCTTCCCCTCTGGACGCCCTGCCCGACGGGGAGACGGGCTGTCACCCTCTCAGCACCTTCTCGTTCCACAGGCACCTTGGCCTCAGGCTCAGGGACTCGGGGTCGCAGCACCATGAACCCCGACGGGCTCGCAGGGGAGCCCTGAGGAAGAAGGGGGAGAGCGGGGTGGAAACCCAAGGTGGGAGCTGGGGGGCCGCGGGGAGCCGGGGAGCAGGGCTGGGTGCCCCTCTCTGCGCATGGGCAGCGCGGAGGCCGGGAGAGCCCCCCAGGGGTCAGGGCCGGGTCAGGTCACGGCGGGGGCACGAGCGCCAGAGCGGCTCAGGAGCCGGGACGCGACGGGCGGGGCGGGGGGCAGAGCGCTTGGTCCCGGCCCCGCAGAGGCCACAGAGGCCTGGCTGCTCCCCGCGCGAGGCGGAGCGAAGGCCCCGCTGCGAGTTCTCCCGCAGGAGTGAGTTGTCGACGGAATCTGTTATCGTCTCCAGGCCAGAGCCGCTCTCAGAGACATTTCCGTCTACTTCCCCCGGGAAGAGCGGGCACAGGTGGGAGACGGCAGAACGCGGTGCGGGAACGTGAAGAGGAGCCACGAGGGGCTCCCAGCCTAGGGGACGGCGGTGCTGGGCCGGGGGACCCGGGACACGGCGCACGGGGCTGTCTCTCCTCAGGCGCTCTGCCTGCAGCGCCCTCCCGGGTGGGCACCAGTCCCGGGGATGCTGCTCCTGCGTCAGTGCAGGGCTCGCGCTGGCCGCGCAGAGCTCTCAGCACCTGGTTCTGGACTCTCCGTCCCCCCCCCCTCCCCTCCCCCCCATCGCATCCCATCCCCACCGGCTTGCTGGCCTTTGTTCCTCCTTCAACCTCTTCACTTTCAGGACCAAGGTTTTGTTTCCTTCCAGGTCTCAGAGCCCCTCGACCAGCTGTCATGTGTCACCGCAGGCAGGCCACCAAACCCCAGGCGGAGGACCCTGAGGACTGTGGTGAGGAGAGGACCCCGAGGCAGCAAGGTGAGGGGCCTGGAGAACTCAGAGGTGCCCTCCCGGAATGGACCTGGGTTTAGGTCAGGCTGCATCTCAGGAGTTACCAAGGGAACTGTGTTTGCTTGTTCAGCAAACAAGCAAGATGCAAAACTGTTATACAGTAAGGGGCTATTCATATAAACTCTTTAAATGGGTAAAAGAATTATATGTTTTTATTGTCGACACTATTACAGAGGTCCCCATTCCAATATATAGTTATATATGTTGAAAGCACACCCACGCCTTTCTGCCCCCCCCCCCCTTCTTCCCCCACAGCCTACGTCTCCTAAACACTAAAGGACCCCAGGAGGTTTGCATGAGCATCAGCAGCTTGTTCCTGGATAACCCCCTGAACCTGCCTCCAAGGCCCTTTCTCTGTGAATTGACAATGGGCCAAAGCAGCCCCGCCTAGGCTGATTGCTTTCCTATAACAATGAGCCAAGGCAGCCCAGACTAGGCTCTCCTCCTGCTTCTTCTGTCCTAAGCCCTTCCTTGTTTCACTGTGCCCATCTTTAATAAACATACTCTCAAAATAAAAATAAATAGATAGCCCTGGCTGGGTGGGCCAGTCAGTTGGAGCATCCTTCCCTACACCAAAAAGACTGCAGGTTCGATTCTGGGTCAGGGCACAAACCTAGGTTTTGTGTTCGATCCCCAATAGGGGTGCATGCTGATCAATGTTTCTCATATCAGTGTTTCTCTCTCTCTCCCCCTCCTTCCTCTCTCTCTAAAATAAATAAAAACATATCCTTGGTTGAAGGTTAAAAAACAATAATAATAACCCTGACCATTTGCTCAGTGGTTAGAGCATCAGCCATGGACTGAAGGGTCCCAGGTTTGATTCCAGCCAAGGGCAGGTACCTTGCTTCCAGGCTTGATCGCAGGCCCCAGTCAGGGTACGTGCAGGAGGCAACCAATCAATGTGTCCCTCCCACATAGATGTTTCTCTCTGTCTCCTTTCCACTCTCTCTGAAAAGCAATGGAAATAATATCCCCAGGTGAGGATTAAAAAACAACAATAATAATAGACACAGCGTGGAGGTGCAAGAGGGTATAGGGGGGATAAATGGTGATGGAAAAAATAAAAGAAAGAAAGAAGAATAAATAAATATATATTTATAGATAATTAATAAGCATTAAGTATATAAAATACAAAAGTGAGTAAAAACTAACTAATTCAGAACAGCTATCATCACAGAGGAGGAAGACCTGGCTGCCTATTAGCTTGCATAGGGACATATGAGAAAAATTAATAATCATGGTGATTAAGGGGGTTGGGCTGTGGGCCTGGATAGAGAGTAGTTCATCACTTAATCAGGCCTTGATGTTTGCCATGGCATCATTCTGTCAACTTTCATGAAAGTGTGGTCAGTAGGGTCGTCCCGCTTTCACGGGTCTGGGGTTTAAACACCTGAAGTCAAGATGTTATCTCTAACTTACCCAAAACTCTGTGTCTATAGCCAACAGCCCTGAGTCTTTGTTCCTAAGACTGTGTGATGCTTACCAGAATCTAATGATTAACAAAGGGGGTGGACAGCCAGTACATGCAAAGGTGGAAGAACAAGAAAGGAATGAGGCAAAGTAGTCACGGTGCCATTGGACTGGACAAGGCCAGTGTGAATCAAGAAGACAGAAAGGAGAAACAGAGTTTGTGAATGGTTATGTGGCTTTTATTACATTTCTGTCATGAATAGGCTAATTTTTTACATAAATGTAATAGATAACTTATAAACATAGGAGGAAGCAGAGATGATGCTTTGTCTTTTTTTTTTTTTAACATTCTAAAATAAATGATGTCCCCAATAGAATCATAGGCCTTAATGAAACCTCAGAAAACATTTTCCAGTTATCCTTGGACTATCTTTGTATTACTCTCTGATTTAGAATTCTCTGTCTCTCATAAGAATCTCCAGATTTTGGAAAAAATTACCAACCAAAACACTGATTTCTCGTCATCTTTTAGTCAAACCTTCTTGGGCGACCTTCAGAGTAGAACAGAGTAAATACCAGAAGGTGTGTATTTCCCAAATCCTGTTGACAAGAAAATCTTACTCATGGGTGCAATTCAGATAAGAGTAGGAAAATGCAGAGAGTATCCTAGGAACCGCTGCCTTCCTCTGCTGATCTCTTCAACACAATGTCCGATATTATCATCTTAATAGTTCATGACAACAGCAACAAGAGTAGCTACCACTCATTTTATTTTCACAATGTTTCAGACTTTAAGAATTCAACATGAATAAACTCACTTAAACCTTACCCCACTCCTATGACCTAGGTACTATAACGACCACCGTTTCTGATGAGGAAACCAAGGTTTCAGACATATAGAAATGTTTGATTTTTCTGAGATCACAGTATCAGTGGTAGTGCAATACAATCCACAGCCTCTTCTCTAAACCACTTACAAGCTCATTAAACCAGTCATACTTCTACACATTTTACCCTGTCTTATTCATATATCACTACATCATTCATCTGACTGGTGATTCCAAACTCAGCTCTTTTCTGCTGTGCTTCAGTGAGAGATGCACTAAGACCCTCTAACTAACAGAAGCTCACTGACGTATACGCAGTTTGTACAGTGGGTGGTCCCAGATGAAGAAGGGTACAGGATCCCCAGTATCAGAGCCTCCCACTCTAATAAAAGAAAGCATCTCCCATCCCTGAAAAGCTTCAGGTTTGATGACTGAGGAACAACAAATAAATAATAACGTGACTTAAGGACTTCATCTATGTTACACACTATTCAATAGAAACTTACCATCTGGAACTGATTTCAAAGGTCCACTCCTATAGGAGGAAGTACCAGCTTCTTTCTCTGACCTCTAATTAGGCCACTCTCATCTTGTTTGGAACCATTTGTTCAGCCTGCCTGGCTCTGCATTGTGAGCTCTTTGAGAGGCTGATTCTTCTAGAAGTCCCAGGCTCAGCTCAGGGTCCCTGAGGGTCCCCTGAATGTTTGCTGAATGAATGATTTCATATTTACAAATTAAACTAGAGGAAGGTCAATGAATACTAAAGATAATTAATGTGCAATTTCAAATATGGAGATGGCTGAGGGGTAAACTGATAAGAAGACTATAATCTCACAGTCAGTATTAAATAGCTCACAAAACACTTTGGTGTGGACATCATTATATTTCATGTTCACTATAACATTAAGAATTAGCATGCGCCCAGCCGGGCATGGCTCAGTGGTTGAGCGTCGACCTAGGATCCAGGCGATCAGGGTTCGATTCCCGGTCAGGGCACATGCCCGGGTTGCAGGCTCGATCAATGACTCTCTCATCATTGATGTTTCTATCTCTCTCTCCCTCTCCTTTCCTCTCTGAAATCAATAAAGATATATTTTAAAAAAGAAAAAGAAAAAAAGAATTCGCATGTTATCGATCAGGAAACTGAAGAGAACTAGCTAGTGATACAACCTTACTCAAACATAATTGATGGGAGCCAGCTAAACTAATCACAAATATTCTTTCCAAGATACAACAATTTGCAAATTTCAACACCAATTTCTGTATTGTTTAGATATGTTTCTGCCAACTATTTCTTTTTTCTCTCCCCAATACCCCTCACTTTCACTACTATAGAGAAAACTGAAAGGAAAGAGCCTTAAGGCATGGGTTCCAATCTTGGATTCACTACCCACATGGCCCTTTCTTTTCCCTCTAATATTCATACTTCCCAGGTATTTCCAAGGGTTGTTGAAGTATTGATTAAAGTCATGCATGTAAAATATATCATAAGTCTTAAAGCATTAAGAAATGAATGTTGTCTTTTAACGTGTGACTTTTACATTGCAGGCAATGTCCAGGGCACCATTAAGTAATGATTCCAGTTTGAAGGAATTGTCAGGAACAGCAAATCTGCTGACCACAAGTGGTTCAGAGCCGGCCCAGAAACCAGTGTCCCCTCCTGGGGAAGCAAGTACCTCTGGACAGCACTCTAGACCCAAATTGGGTAAGAGAAAATAATTTGGAGGTTTCAGTTCCACTAAGTCCTCTAGAAAGGCTAATAAGTATGGCTTATGTATGTGGGGTAGACTGCAGAGGCCTGGATTGAAGCTGGACTAAGCTGAGACAGAAGGTAGCACTGGAACTTTGGGCAAATCTTATAAACCCTGAGCTCCTGAATGCTCATGTGTAAAGGGAACATAAGGATACATAACTCATATATTGTTTGAGAGCATTACATTATATTTAAAGTAACTGACACATGCAAGTTTTCCAATAAATCCATCTGTGATAATAACAACCATACTTTCTTGGTGTTGTACGCCCAAGCCTTTACTCAATACCTAACCCATAATGTGCCCTCAATAAATATTTTATGAATGAGTAAAGATTGGGAAAGATTTTCCCTGATAATGGGAAAAATCTAGAAACTAAAATTGAATCCGTCTTTGGTAGTCTTTGTGGAGCCTTAGTCTCTCTTACTTAACAGAGGAAAATACCAAGAGTATATAGAAGAACAGGTAATAATTTTTTAAAAATACATCTTTATTGATTTCAGAGAGAGGAAAGGAGAGGGAGAGAGATAGAAACATCCATGATGAGAGAGTCATTGATTGGCTGTAGCCCGCAACCTGGGCATGTGCCCTGACCGGGAATCGAACCCTGATCGCCTGGATCCTAGGTCGACGCTCAACTGCTGAGCCACACCTGGCTGGGCAGAACAGGTAATAATTTAATGGGAGGAGATTGTGTGTTTTCTGACAAAACAGGGACCAACACTCCACACCCCATCCCCCTCTCTCACCTGCTCTTCTCCAACTTAGAATTCAGGAGGAAGGGGATGGAAGTGAAGATGTACAGCTTACAAGAAAGAAAGGGCCACATGTACCAAGAGGTCAGCGAACACCCAGGACGGCGACTACCTCCGTAAGTGACCCTCACCAAGAAGCATGTTATATCTTGATACAATAATTTCATCTGGTCATTGGGTGCCCAAATCATTCCTTTCTTCTAGTGACCTGGAGTACAGGATTGAGGCTCAATTATGTGAGTGCCTGGGTTCTCTCTGAAACTCTTTACGTCCAGGAACATGCACTACACCTTTCCTGATCCCTGTTCCTCTTGCTTCCAGATTGTGAGAAGTGTCAGAACTTCTTCATTGACAGCTGTGCTGTGCATGGGCCCCCTATATTTGTAAAAGACAGTGCAGTGGACAAGGGGCACCCCAACCACTCAGCCTTCACTCTGCCCCCTGGGTTGAAAATCAGACTGTGAAGCATCCCCGAGGCTGTGCTTGGAGTGTGGAAAGAGGAATCGGATCTGCCGGTGGGTCTGCACTTTGGCCCTTATGAGGGCCAGATCACAGAAGATGAAGATGCAGCCAACAGTGGATACCCCTGTCCTCTGGCTTCACACATCCCTCCTGTGGTTTGGTGGGAACCCACCTTCTACATGCTAGATCATGGGTGGGCATAATATGGTTAGCTCTGTGTACTGAGTGGAGTTTGTATGAACAGGGAGCTCCTGTTTGAGGATCAGACCGTGAGTGGGAGCAAGGTGGTACAGACACAAAGGAGCGGCTCCTCCCTGTGAGACTCCTGCTCTGACTGGACAAATGGACTCAGACATATAGATTATGAGTCAGAAAAATATCGTGTGGTCACCATCGACAGTTGAATCCCCATGCAGGCTGAAGGAACCCTAGCCCTAACGCTAACAACCCTAAACCTAGCCCTAGCTCTAAACCTAGCCCTCGCCCTCGCCCTCGCCCTCACCCTAGCACTAGCCCATTTCAAAGAATGGATGAATGAATTTGTTAGTCTTTTGCCAATATTTCCCAATCCTTAAGTTTTTAAGAGTGACTGTCCTTATTTTACAATTAGTCTTTATAGGGCCACAGGTGTGACTCCAAAATATCCAAGCCCACCAAATCTTTTTACCTCCCCAAAACCTCCTCAGTTCCTCAGATTCACATAGATAATTGGCTTTATGAAACCCAGTCCTTGGACCTTTCAAATGCAAATACCTGGTCAAAAACTCTTATCTAGATAATCTTTTAAAATACTAAAATAAAATACAAGTTTCTGGGAGGTGAGCCTTTTTGAAAGGAAAGAAAAAGGAAAAGAAAAAGGAGAACCTTAGCAATCTATGTAAATCAATTTAACTTATTTCAACTCTTCCTTTTTAAATTTCAAGCTGTTGATTTAATGTCTTATAATTTGTGGGAGGTGTGCTTTTTGAAACTGAGAGTATGTTTGAAATGTGTTCATAAAACTCAATCTAAAGAGTAGTAATTGCTTACTTTAGAGGGGTCACTAAAATCAAAGGTTTTAAAGAGTTACGAATTTTAATTAATTGGGAAGAAAGCGTATGCTTTGGATAACAGAAGGTATAAGGTACGGAAACATATTTTCAAGGGAAAAATAAAGTGAGTTGTTCTAAAGCTGCTTGTTTCAGAATGGGTAAAAAGGTCTGAACTTAATAACACACTCAAAGAATATAAAAAAGACTTACAAGGGAAAATAGACAAATTGATAATCGTAATAGATTTAACACACCTCTCATTCAGGGACAGAGCCTACCTCTCTCAGAACCAACAGACGGCCACTAAAACCTCAATGTGATGTAAGAAACTTCAACAACATGACCCGCAAATGGAGTTCAACATTCACAAATAATCCGCTCTACCCCCAGGTTTGCCTGATCACCTGCGCCCGGGTGTTATTCCCAAGGTGCCCACGAGATGGCAGCATTCAACATGCAGGTGATGCCCTCTACCCGGCCGCTTTTCCTGAGCTCCTGCGCCCGGGTGTTATTCCCAAGGTGCCCAGGAGAGGGCAGCAGAGAAACACGCTTGGAATGTCTCTAAAGTGACCGTGGCCAGGGCGCAGAGGGGGCAGAACAAAGGCGCTACACCCTCTGCGCCCCAAGGATCATGATCTCGGGAACTGAATCTGACCGGGGCCTCCTGGGTGAAACGCGCAGGGAATGCTGTTGGCCGAGGGGCTCCCCAACTCCGTCTCCACTTCACGGACAGAGGCCGAGGCCCATGAAGGCAGCCAGTCCGCAGCCAGCTCCGTCAGGAACCTGGGTGTCCAGCCTCTGGGCCCCAAAGATGCGACGTCAGGCCGGGCACCAAGCAACATCACGTGGGCTAAGACGTCACGTTGGCGTGATATTGTTGGGGGCAGAGATGTGGATCACCCTCTGTTAACCGTGATTGTGAAATGGGGAGGGCACCTCGTAGGAACAGGACCCTCGTTTAATGATGATTCACCGCACTGACTAATAGAGGATTTTCCTACAGGCCCCGGGAAACTGCCGGATGTGCTATGGCGCAGCCCACATCGAGCCCACTGAATAAACCTCATTTCAGCCTCAGGACATGTCCCAGTGGCTGCCAGGGCAAGAGGGTTTAAAGGTCACTTCCACCGCAAGGAGACGTGAACTAGGCTGCGATGACAGAGGGGTTGGCGTGTCATTGGCAGCCCGGCAGAATACCGCGGTTGGTTAGAGGGCCCTCCAGACTAGGACAAGGTTGCGGGTTCGATCCCCGCCAGGGCACATAGAAGAATCAACCGATGGGTGTGCGTCACGGAAGATGATGCACCGGCTGGGGCCCTAGGACATGGCCTGTGGCCCACAAAGTCCCCCAAGTTACAGGAGCCGCTGTGACCACAATGCCAACCGCATCCTCCCCCACGGTCAGCACCAATGGCTCAGGGCACAGAGGGCGCCCGGGGCGCCGAGGCCACCACCCCCTTCCCAGGGAAGAGGGCCTGCAACCACAGACCTGACAGCTTTACCACCCCGAAGCCCCGCCCTCGATGCTCAGACTGGGCGAGCCCCGTGGAGAAAATGAAATGACTGAGGTGAACGAGGAAATTGCCAGGTAGAAAACTCCTCCCACCTTGAGATGGGAATGACTCTGGAAAAGAAAGGAAAGCATCAACGGGGAAGTTGCAACTCAAAGGCATCCTTGGCCCACCTGGAGACAGACGAAAGCATCCTAATGAGGAGACAGAAGCAGATTCACCGCGGGAAGAACACCATGGCCTATGACCGCAGCATTAGAGTTCCCGAGGACCTTCCAAACATGGCATGGGCCAGAGCCCCCACAGCACTTCTCAGCAGAACAACCCAGGGAACTCAGGAAATCTCCCATTTTCATCAGGATAAAGCTGTCACTTGTGTTGAATGGACGAATGGCCACACCTGCTTCCCTAGGGCACTGGCCTGGCTCTGAGAGGTGGCTCAGCCCAGGCTTCCCCCTGAAAGCTCAAGGAGCATCCTGGCCCCCCAGAAGGCATCGCTGCAAGCCTGGCTGTCAGCCCACTGTGCCTGGAAACCCACACAGCATTACTCAGGCAGGTGCCCTCTGCCTGACTCCCCCTCCCCCCTGAACAACCCTGCTCCCAACTGCACAACCCCCAGCTCCCATTCCATTGACGTCCAGCCTCGAGGCCTCAAGTCCTGTGTTCATCTTTGGCTAGCTGATTCACTCCAGGAGTTAGGAAGGAAGCCCACACTACCTCCTAGGAAAGCCTCACCTGGCTGGATGGCAGGGGCTAGAGCTGGGAAAGGTAGAGGGGGCAGGTGTGGAAATTCCTCGCCACACTCCTTGGTTCCCCCTGTCTGCATGCTCCTGGACTGTTGCTCTGCATGCTGCTGGACTGTTGCTCTGGCCCCACACACAGCCAGTCCACAGCACCCAGGATCCCCATGGCCCTCCCAAGGCCCTTTAAGACTACAATCTGGATATGAATCCAGGATCTTTATGCTGCTCAGAAACTCTGACAGCCTTTATCTGGAGAAAGAAAAGGCCAGAAAGAGGCTGCAGGAAAATCCCAGGACAATCTCAGGAAAAGGCCTGAGCACCACCATCCTTGGGACAGATATCCTGTCTGCCCTCACGATTCGGGATGTTTGTCTGAGGGAAAAAACACCCTCTTCTTTTTGGGAGATGCTGGCTGGGGACTGTTGTGATTTCCAGAAACAGGTAAGCAAAGGACTTTATTGGCACTGTCTTGGTGGGCATCAGTAAACCAGGTAAGACTCCCCCCGTAGCCTGTGGATAGTGTTGCCTGAGCCACAAGGCGTTGCTGCCTTACCTCTGAGGGAAGGCAAATTCTGGAGCCTGCAGTGGGGGCTGTGTCACCAGGAAGCTGCCCACCTGTCTGCCTGCCTGGCTAACACCGGTGCCTGGACCCTCCTCCCGGTATGTGCTCTGGGGGTGCTGCTGGGTGGGTCCACGAATCCTGCACACAAGGAACATCCACAGCCCAATGTGGGGGGGATGGTGCCCGGCTCACATTCAGCACAACCAAGGCAAAGCTAGGAATTCTCTTAAAATATATCTGTCGAAATACAATATTGGAAGACAGAGTTTAAGAAACACCCTCAAAAGCATGTCCAATAACAAAGAAAAGAAGACCTAAGATACAAGGTAACCATTTTGGAAGATTGGTCCAGGATTTCCAACATCCACATCACATCTGTGCTCGAGAGAAACCGGAGAACACGGAGGGAAGAAATTATCAAAGAGTCAGATGACCAAAAAATGCCCAGAGCTTAAAGGAGACCTTGATGTCTTACTTTAACTCAAAGGCTTAGCACCAAAGTGAATTACAAGATCTCTTAACCTAGGGCTTAAAACTCAAAACAAAACCCTCCTTTTCAGCCTTAGACATTCATGGTGGTTGGAATGTAAAACAAAAGGAGTAACCAATGAACAGACAAAACCAATTCAACTCATAGATCCAGATCCCAGAATGGTGGTTACGGGGAGAAGGGGGCGGGGGAGGGAGAATTGAGTAAAGGACTCAAAATATTCGGTAACAGCCCAGGTGGGGTGACTCAGTGGTTAAGCGTCAATCTATGAACCAGGTGGTCCCAGTTCCATGCCTGGTCAGGGCAACATGCCTGGGTTTCGGGCTCGATCCCCAGTAGGGGGCGTGAAGGAGGCAGCCCATCAATGACTTTCTCTCAGCATTAATGTTTCTCTATCTCCCTCCCTCGATCTCCCTTCTTCTCTGTGAAATCAAAAAAATCATATTACAATACATATTACAATACAAGACAACCTGAGAACAATTTATCAGGAAATTTATTTTTCACTCACCCTTTACTGTAAAATTAACTGAACATGGTCTCCAACATAAGACATGTGTCAGGAAAGAGAGGGGAAGACCTATGACTTGGGACACCCTGGAGCCGACCCAGGGAAGCTACTGCAGGGGCTGTCGGGAGGACGGCCTCACCCCTGGCTCGGGGACACATCCCTGGGATGGGGACAGGGAGGAGGGCTGCAAGCAGCAAGTCTTCACTGGGGAC
>NW_028269927.1:7500-27500 GCF_054644295.1 Miniopterus natalensis | reverse complement strand
AAAGCAGGTGATGGAAGAAGAAAAGGAAGACAATTAGAAAACATGTCTGTAACCACAGAGGACTCAGAAAAGTGGGGCATGGGCTGCAGTCATAGCCCAGGCACCTCCCTGAAGAGGTGGGAGGTCTCACGATGCTACTGTACTGGAGGACAAATTATAGATACACCTATCGAGGTGCACATTCTTTAAAGGGATTGATGACAACAATGACCCCTAGGAAATAAACCAAGATAATGATATTTCTACTGTGGGGTGAGAGTGGGGAGAGACGGGTCTCAGAATCTCCACCCTCTGCTGCAGGGCAGGAGCTGGCAGGTCCTCAGGGGCACTGCAGAGGGGAGTGCAGGGCTGGCAGCGGCTTCCTTTCATTTTCTGCTCTTTCCTCACTGTCCCATTTTGTTTCATGTGCATATTTTATTTTGACAAAGAGAGGACATGAGAACGATAACCTCGGTGGATTAAAGGTGACGGAGGACTGAGTGGAAGCTATCCTGCCACTCTCCCGGGACCAAACTGGAATGACAGCTAAACTACAGAAAAACCATCCTGAAAAACCAACTGCAACTGAATACGAGCTGGACGGCACCCCCATGACCAAGGAAGAAAAGAGAAGATCGCAGAGACGTGTAGGAAGTGCGGAAGCACGAGAGGGCTGGCTGGGCTCCCACAGGCAGCAACTGAAGGTCCAGAGGGAGATCTCAGCCGTGGGGGGTTCCCACTGAGGACTCTGGGGCCTCAACCCCTGGTGGGGCTCCCCAGCCAAGAGCACCAGACCTGAGACGGATGCCCACATAACATCTGGCCCTGAAAAGCAGCCGCATTTCTGGCAGGGAGAGATGGCTGGAAATACAGGCCCCCTCTTCAAGAGCCAACCCACAAAGTTTGGTGTGCAGCCACTCACCTTGAGCTCCAGCAGAGGGAGGGCAGAGTGGACCGTAGCTGTGTGGGAAGAATCTAGGCCGAAGGCACCCCTCTGGATTCCGGTGCAGAGCCATTCCCCCAGACTACAGAGGCAGACACTGACCTGTCCAGCAGGTTTTGCCTGAGGAGGAAGGAATTGCCCCCACCCTGCTAGAAAACCTCTCGTCCTACCCCCCTGGGGTTTCTAAAGCAGGAGGCTCATTAAGAGAATCAGGTTTATCAGCCTGCAGGCAGAGGCAGACCTCAGAGTGCTTTGAGTCTCTGCCTGATCTGCTTCTCAACCTGGGCCTTGCAAAAGCAGACTTAGGTGTGCATCTCGGTCCTGCCAAAATACACTCAGCCCTGAGAGAGGGGACCTCAAGCTGTAGGTTGCTGATAGCTCCAAACAGGATGCTCAAAGCCACTCACAAACAGCATCTGGCATTGGCCTGCATTAGAGACCCTCCAAAAGGACAGCTTGACCCAGCAGGCCAACCTAATGAATAGAAACTTGCCCAAATAGGCAGCTATTAGGGCAAGCTTCAGCTTCTAACAGACCCCATGCAAAACAGGTCCACTGTCCTAAGGGTTTTACCTGTTCCTTTTTGTTTTATACAAACAAAATTTATTTGAAATGCAGATGTCCAAGGCCTATCTCCAGAAATTCTTCAGCTGAATTTGGAGTAATATCCAAGAATATGCATTTTAAACATGTTTAGATATTTATATCTGGATTACTGCCTGAATTTTACAACTGGCTTCTGTTTTTGTATTTGCTGAGACACAATGACAAGTAAATGGGCTTGAATTTGGAATGTCAAGATGGACCAGATATATTATATTTGAAGTTAATGTAATACTCAACATAAGATTAGTGGTGTACGCCTCTCTCGTTGCTTTCTGTTTGTATAGGGTTAGATATACTTTGTATTTCTCAAGGTACTGCTTCCCATTTTAAGTCTCTTTTTGCACATTAACTCCCTCATATGTGCTGATGTCTATTATGTATTTATTTAACAAACCAATTAAAATCAGTATATTTACTTATTTACTTTATAATCAAACCTCCATTACGCCTCTGACTCAGACACTCCAAAATCCTGAGGCTGTGCGTTCCTATTGCCTCCTTCATAAAGTAGTAAACTCCTACCCTATTACTTAATGAAAAAAGAACTTTCCTACATTGAAAAGGGTTATTGGAAACAAGGGGAGAGATGTACAAAATTATATAGCCACAAAGATGACGCAAGAAATTGAGCCAAGAAAGACTTTTACAAATGGATTTGTGCCCCTTTTTTGTGGCTCTTACATTATGATTATTTTCATAAGTGCTAATGAAAAATCTTCAGGGAGATGATGGCATCTAACAAAGTCATGACTTCAGGGATGCTTGACCTCCTTCCAGTCAAAAGAAGAAAAAGTTGCCTAACATAAAAAATTACAGGTACTAGTTAACTCCTATGCCCAAGTCCAAATTCAGATGTTGAAAACCCATAGCCCTAAATAAAAATTTATTCACTCTCTCTAGTTTTTCAGCATTGTGCCTAGAAGAGGAAGGTAAGAGAAATGGAAACAGGCATCTAGGATGAAAAAATAATGCAAATTGAAGGGAGATATAAAAATTATCAAACGAAGGCTGAGAAATTCAGGAATATAGTCTTAGATATTTATTGTAATCTCCAAAAATTAAAAGAAGATAAATCCAAAGAACAAAAACCACTTTCTATACAGAATTCACATACAAATACCTAATACAGAGCATACAATTTTTACACAATTAACTTCAAGAGAAGTAAAATTTCAAATGTGAATGCACTTTATAGCTTTAAGCCCAGGCAAGAGCTCCTGTGGACACGTGAAGAGTCACGAGATTTGCCGCGCAGTTTTCAGCTGAACATCAGATCGCCACAGGAAAGCAGGGAGCAGCTGCTAGTATTTGCTCAAGAAGAGCTCCGCGGTGTCCCCAAGGCGCCCAGGGTGCCCGTCCCGGGGGCTCCAGCGCGCCCTCCCTCCCGGCGGCGGCGACCCGCACAGGACCTCTGGCGGGCGGGGCTCACCGCCCGAGTTACCTGAGGGCGAACTGCGGCTCCCGGGGCGCCCGGGGCCGCCTCCACTCGCGTTCTCGGCGACTTCCTTTCCCCTCAGTCCCGGGTAAATCTCGGCCTCTATGTAACCCGGGGAGGCTCTCAACGGACGGGGCGGGGCCAGTGGCGGCTCAGCCAATCAAGGCCGCTGGCCCGTCTCCACGGCGACCGCGGGGCTCGCTCCCTTCCCAGCTGCTGAGCGTCTCTGCTGAAGGTCGCTTGCGGTTTCTGAACATTGTATAAAAGAATCTAATAAACAAAATAGACTGAAGAAGAAAAAAGATCCAGAGAAACAGAAGCAGGGAACAGTCTGATGAATCTCAGTGGGGAGGCGGGGGTGGGGGAGTGGGTGGGGGGAGATTAATAGAAGACCTTATATGCATAACCTATAGACGCAAGGCAACTGTGTGGTGAAGGACTGGGGGGCGCGGATGCCGGGTGCAGGGGATCCATGGGGAGAAAAGGGGAGGATATATAATACTTTCAACAATAAAAGTAATTTTTTTTAAAAAATGAAGACAGCTCAAATAAAGTCAGACCAGCTACCAAAAGCAAAGGAAGGTCCAGGATCCAGGAGACACTCACACAACTTCACCACATGGGCAGGGAACCAGCAGGCTCAATGGCCCTTTCCTGGATCCTAGCACTGGGTCCGAGTCAAAGGGGTGGTCTTGGGGGAGCATCTTTGGAAGCCTAATGACTGCACCAAGTAATGTTAATCTCAGAAATCATTCAAACCTGTGAAGATATTTTGTGAGTTTATTTTAAATGGCATGCAATGAAATCCATTGGTGATAAATTAGGGAGGCAGGAGAAAGCAAAGCAGGGAAACCTCTGTGATTGGATAAAAGGTACAATGATAGACACATACTTCTTTTACGTAGGTGGTTACAGGATAGTTAACAGTCAACAGTTAACAAGATATCAATAACAATGAGAAAATTCCTGGTCTCTGCCCTATTGCATTGAGGACCTGGAAATTACTTTGTTTTGCAAAGACATGTGTTAGGTGTGCCATCCCAGATGCAAAAGATAACAGGTTAATGTGAAAATTAACCTTTGTCAGTGAAAAATACTGCCTCAGGAAAAGGCTACGAACCATAAGACTCTGATTGCTCAAACCGTATGTCCTCTGGCCACCAGGCCAGTGTCAAGAAACAGCCTGGGAAACGAACAAACCTGAGTTGAGCAATGGGAATGAAAGAGACAAAGTTATGGGATCAGGAGGACTGCTCTCTGACGAGGAGCAGCCCCAAATGGCTTCAATGCCTTTAGTATATAGTAAGTGACAATTGGTAATGAGGTGAGGGTGATACAAAGTATCGCCTTCAAGGCTGCATAAACACTCTTTCAGAGTAAACTCCCTGCCTCCCGTGTGAGCCCAGACCGTGGTAATTTCTTTATCTCCGCTCCTCATGGGAACTTGTGGGGAGGGTTGAGTCCTTGACTTCAAACCCTCAGGTGACATGGACCATGTCCGGACACGTCACCAGCTCCCAACAGTCCCGGGAAAGGGCTGTTTTACTTTCCCTTCTTGTCCAGGACCGGGAGGGTGAGGCAGTGATTCTAGCTAAAAACAGAATGACTAACCGCAAGAGTAAAACTAAAATAACTATGAACACCTGGCAGTGATGAACTGGCACCAAAGGTACGAGGCATGTCTAACCTCCAGTCTCCGCAAGCAGACACTCTCGGGTGACTGACGGTCTCCCTCGTGATGTGCAAGGGCCTCAGAGGGACTCTAGAATACAATTGTAACTAGGCTTTGACCCGTCTGGGGAGTGCATATAAGGTTTGGTCGCCCAGCATTTCGGTCCTCAGGGTTGTTTTAGACAGCCTGTGAGAGAAACCGAGGCACGTAAACTGAGCGAGGGTGACCATCAGGCTTCGCAGCCTCTGAGCACCTCCTCCACAAGCAGCACACTCTGACCCACCACGTTGATCCCCAAGGATTCGGCTCGCAGCCGTGACCCTCGAACCCACACTCTCCTATCACCCATGTGTTGTTACGATTTAATAGGCCTCACCTGCCCAACTGGTCTGTTTAACCTACACTTTCGCTGGTCTCTATGCTCCAGGAACACTGTTGCATTTGTCCCTCAGTTAAAAACTGGACAGGAACCGTTAGACAGGAATCACTTTCTAGGACAGGAAATGGACCCTCCTCTTCTTACCTGTGCCCTAGTGACATTGTAGGGAACATCGCTGGGCTAGCTCTTTATTTTTAATATATTTTTATTGATTTCAAAGAGAGGAAGGGAGAGGAAGAGAGAGCTAGAAACGTCAATGATGAGTCAGTGATCGGCTGCCTCCTGCACACCCCCTGCTGGGGATCAAGCCTGGAACCGGGACATGTGCCCTGACTGGGAATCTAACCTCGATCTCCTGGATCCTAGGTCGATGCTCAACCACAGAGCCACGCTGGCAGGGCTGGGCTAGCTCTTTAAATTGGCAGCTAATAACCTGTATCTGGAGGTGGTGAATGCCCAACTCTTTGCAGGAAAACAATAAAGCCAGTCTTCCTCAACACTGTGGCTTGAAGGACAAGGTTAACTGTGGTCTCTTTCCTCCCTGCATCTTTTCATAGCTATGGAGTTCCCTCTCTCTCCTTCCCTCCCTCTCTCTCTCTCTCTCTCCCTCTCCCTCCCCCTCCCCCCCTCTCTCTCTCCCCCTCCCCCTCTCCCTCTCCCTCTCCCTCCCTCTCTCTCCCCCTCCCCCTCCCCTCTCCTCTCTCTCTCTCTCCCTCCCTCTCTCTCTCCCCCTCCCCCTCCCCCTCTCCCTCTCCCTCTCCCTCTCCCTCTCCCTCTCTCCCTCTCTCTCTGCAGACTGCCACACTGTGCAGGCATGGGTGGAGTATTTAAGAGCCATTAGGCACTCGCCACTCCCACAACAGGATGAGTTGGTCATGGACCACGGAAGTTTGCAGTAGGGACCTCGGTGACTGCAAGACAACATCCATACACCCAGGAACACTGTGAAATCACACAAGGCCCTTCCCCACAGATTTTCCCTGTTAGGTCACTAGTTCCAATGGAGACAGAGTTTTTTGGGTTGTTGTTTTTTAATATGTATCTTTCTTGATTTCAAAGAGAGGAAGGGAGAGGGAGAGATAGAAACATCAAGGATGACAGACAGTCACTGATCGGCTGCCTCCTGCACACCCCTCACTGGGGATCGAGCCTGCAACTCCGGCATGTGCCCTGAACCAGGAATCAAACTGTGATCTCCTGGATCCTAGGTCGACGCTCAACCTCTGAGCCACACCCAGCCAGGCTGGGGAGAGAGATCTTTGCCCTTTGGCTGGAAGGATGTTCTTTTCTTCACTTTCTCTTCCTTCCTTTGTGTCTGTAGTTAAACTCAGATGAACTTCTTTGAGCTTCTTGAAATCCTCAATGCAGCGCTAAGGGTTAAGGGTTGAGAGACCCTAGGCTACAGGTAAGGGTCAAGAAAATTAAGAACAGGGGAAAGAATAGATGGCTGTTCTTTAACGTTCACGTTTCTGTTGGAGTTGCTTTGTGAGGGTCTGAACAGGACATGATGCTGGATAAATGAGAGCCCAAAATATTCTGACTTGGAAAATGAGGGACACTTGGCGGTTTCTAACCTTCCTAGACAAGGCCCACAGGGCTCACCCCCGGGGCCGGAGGTGCTGTCTCTGCCTGGCTGCCCAGCTCACATGCAGGGAGTATGCCCACCCTCCCTGCGACTGGGCATCTGGGGCTGCTGGGAGGTCTGCCCTCAGGGCACGAGGAAAGCTTCACATCCCCTGTCCCCCTGGGCGAAAGGGACCCTGCCCTGCTGTGGTTCTCAGGCCACAGGACTACTGCCCGGACAGTCCAGAGACTAGCAGGGACGCCTCTGACTCTCGGCTGGGAATTTACGTCCTCCGCAGATGGGAGCCAGTCCACAGTGTCTGCAGATACCCCATTGGGGTGACATGCCCCTGGGGGTGAAATGTGACGAGTCCCTCAAGCTTTGGTTTTATCTGTGTGTGTTTTTTTATCTTTATTGTTGAAAGTATTAGAAATGTCCCTTTTTCCCATTTACCCCTCGCGCCCGCTCCCTTCCCCTCTCCAGCCTTCCCCTCACTATGGTCGGTCCCTCACGGGCATGGACACTATGGTCGGTCCCTCACGGGCATAAACACCTGCAAGTTCATTGGTGACTCTTCCCTCCTCCCTCTTCCCTCTGAAACCCGTCGGTCTGACGCTTTATTTCTGAAGCCTTTTTGGACCTGCCTTAGTTAAACATAACTATTACTCACGATGCCACTTCGAGATTTAAAGTTCTCCCAGAGACTCTCCTACTATATTATTTCACCTGTTCTTTGACTATTTGAGCCCCACGCACTGTTCCGTCCACGACTTGTCTGGGAGGATGTGCTGACAGTCCCCCGGGTGCAGCGCGGCCTTCACCACACACGACCTGGGCACTGTTCATCCTGAAAGGGGGCTGACAAGGGAGGGCGCCCACGGGCCCAGGAGAAAGTCCGCGTCCTGAGCACAGTCTGGCGGCAGGAAGGCCCGGGCCGCCCTCAGGACCTGCGGGCGCTCGGCTCTCCCAGCTCCTGCGGCGCCCGCGCCTCACCCACGCGGGGGAAACTAGCGGGAGAAACCGCCCGCCGCCGAAGGCTTCTTGACAGGCACTCGCAGGACCCAGAGCAGCCAATCACCGCGCGGTGGGGCGGGTCCTTCCACAGGATGCGAAGACCCGCCCGCCAGACGCCAGACCGGAGCCAAAGATTCTGACCGCAACTGACTGACAGGCTCCATGCTATGCCCCGCCCTTTCAGCTTCTTCTGACCACCCATTGGCCCGCAGGGCCCTGTGATCGCAGCACTGATTGGTGGCTTTGCCTGACGCCTCTATAAGGCGGGAACCTAGCCCCGGGCGCCCTCGCTCCTCCTGAGGGCAGGTAGCGCGAGGGGCTCAGAGAGGGCGCTCGGCCAGGGTGGGCAGCGCAGCAGGAGAGCCGGGACACTGACAGGAAAATGGGGGCCTTGCTGTACGAAACCCTTAGCCCGAGGCCTTCGAATTCCAGCCCAAGACCCTAGATGCATCTCCTCCTGAGATGCTCCAAGTCCTCTCAGCATTGAAGGACCCCAAGTCTCCTCACCCAGATAAACACTAAACCCCCCAATGCTCACATCCCCAGACACCCTGAAAACCCCATTCCCCTCAGCCGGGGCACTCTAAATACAGCCCAGAAAGACCAAATCTCCCACAACTCAAACCCTAAATACCCCCATCCTGGGAACTCAATGTCAGGAAGCCTGAAATCCTTAATGAGAGACCCCAAATCTCCTCACCCTCAGAGGTCCCAAATCCTGTCACCCCGAACATTCTAAATGTCCTTGACCAGAAAAACCCCAGGTCTTGTCCAAGTCTCCTCAGGCTGAGAAGTCCCTGCCCCTTGGAGACTGCGCCTCGTTATGCGCAGATTTTTCCAGAATGTCCAGGTGGAATTCCCTCCATTGTCGCCGGCACAGCCCCTCCTAGCTGTCAGCGCGCCTCCAGCCTCGACCCTCAGGACCTCCAGACCCCAACTTTCCCCTCAGGGCCCCTCAGGACCCCACGGTCACCCCCCAGGCCCCTCACCCACCCCTGACCCGCCTCCCCAGGGCCCCTCAGGGCCCCTCAGACGCCCCGGCTGAGCCCCCCAGGGCCCCTCAGAGGCCCATGAGACAGCGAGGCGGGAGCTGCGGGAGCGAGTCTGCTTCCACCGGCGGGTCTGCATGGCCGCGTCCCCGTCCCAGCCGTGCCCTGGTCGCAGCTGGGTCCCACGTCTTCCCCTCTGGACGCCCTGCCCGACGGGGAGACGGGCTGTCACCCTCTCAGCACCTTCTCGTTCCACAGGCACCTTGGCCTCAGGCTCAGGGACTCGGGGTCGCAGCACCATGAACCCCGACGGGCTCGCAGGGGAGCCCTGAGGAAGAAGGGGGAGAGCGGGGTGGAAACCCAAGGTGGGAGCTGGGGGGCCGCGGGGAGCCGGGGAGCAGGGCTGGGTGCCCCTCTCTGCGCATGGGCAGCGCGGAGGCCGGGAGAGCCCCCCAGGGGTCAGGGCCGGGTCAGGTCACGGCGGGGGCACGAGCGCCAGAGCGGCTCAGGAGCCGGGACGCGACGGGCGGGGCGGGGGGCAGAGCGCTTGGTCCCGGCCCCGCAGAGGCCACAGAGGCCTGGCTGCTCCCCGCGCGAGGCGGAGCGAAGGCCCCGCTGCGAGTTCTCCCGCAGGAGTGAGTTGTCGACGGAATCTGTTATCGTCTCCAGGCCAGAGCCGCTCTCAGAGACATTTCCGTCTACTTCCCCCGGGAAGAGCGGGCACAGGTGGGAGACGGCAGAACGCGGTGCGGGAACGTGAAGAGGAGCCACGAGGGGCTCCCAGCCTAGGGGACGGCGGTGCTGGGCCGGGGGACCCGGGACACGGCGCACGGGGCTGTCTCTCCTCAGGCGCTCTGCCTGCAGCGCCCTCCCGGGTGGGCACCAGTCCCGGGGATGCTGCTCCTGCGTCAGTGCAGGGCTCGCGCTGGCCGCGCAGAGCTCTCAGCACCTGGTTCTGGACTCTCCGTCCCCCCCCCCTCCCCTCCCCCCCATCGCATCCCATCCCCACCGGCTTGCTGGCCTTTGTTCCTCCTTCAACCTCTTCACTTTCAGGACCAAGGTTTTGTTTCCTTCCAGGTCTCAGAGCCCCTCGACCAGCTGTCATGTGTCACCGCAGGCAGGCCACCAAACCCCAGGCGGAGGACCCTGAGGACTGTGGTGAGGAGAGGACCCCGAGGCAGCAAGGTGAGGGGCCTGGAGAACTCAGAGGTGCCCTCCCGGAATGGACCTGGGTTTAGGTCAGGCTGCATCTCAGGAGTTACCAAGGGAACTGTGTTTGCTTGTTCAGCAAACAAGCAAGATGCAAAACTGTTATACAGTAAGGGGCTATTCATATAAACTCTTTAAATGGGTAAAAGAATTATATGTTTTTATTGTCGACACTATTACAGAGGTCCCCATTCCAATATATAGTTATATATGTTGAAAGCACACCCACGCCTTTCTGCCCCCCCCCCCCTTCTTCCCCCACAGCCTACGTCTCCTAAACACTAAAGGACCCCAGGAGGTTTGCATGAGCATCAGCAGCTTGTTCCTGGATAACCCCCTGAACCTGCCTCCAAGGCCCTTTCTCTGTGAATTGACAATGGGCCAAAGCAGCCCCGCCTAGGCTGATTGCTTTCCTATAACAATGAGCCAAGGCAGCCCAGACTAGGCTCTCCTCCTGCTTCTTCTGTCCTAAGCCCTTCCTTGTTTCACTGTGCCCATCTTTAATAAACATACTCTCAAAATAAAAATAAATAGATAGCCCTGGCTGGGTGGGCCAGTCAGTTGGAGCATCCTTCCCTACACCAAAAAGACTGCAGGTTCGATTCTGGGTCAGGGCACAAACCTAGGTTTTGTGTTCGATCCCCAATAGGGGTGCATGCTGATCAATGTTTCTCATATCAGTGTTTCTCTCTCTCTCCCCCTCCTTCCTCTCTCTCTAAAATAAATAAAAACATATCCTTGGTTGAAGGTTAAAAAACAATAATAATAACCCTGACCATTTGCTCAGTGGTTAGAGCATCAGCCATGGACTGAAGGGTCCCAGGTTTGATTCCAGCCAAGGGCAGGTACCTTGCTTCCAGGCTTGATCGCAGGCCCCAGTCAGGGTACGTGCAGGAGGCAACCAATCAATGTGTCCCTCCCACATAGATGTTTCTCTCTGTCTCCTTTCCACTCTCTCTGAAAAGCAATGGAAATAATATCCCCAGGTGAGGATTAAAAAACAACAATAATAATAGACACAGCGTGGAGGTGCAAGAGGGTATAGGGGGGATAAATGGTGATGGAAAAAATAAAAGAAAGAAAGAAGAATAAATAAATATATATTTATAGATAATTAATAAGCATTAAGTATATAAAATACAAAAGTGAGTAAAAACTAACTAATTCAGAACAGCTATCATCACAGAGGAGGAAGACCTGGCTGCCTATTAGCTTGCATAGGGACATATGAGAAAAATTAATAATCATGGTGATTAAGGGGGTTGGGCTGTGGGCCTGGATAGAGAGTAGTTCATCACTTAATCAGGCCTTGATGTTTGCCATGGCATCATTCTGTCAACTTTCATGAAAGTGTGGTCAGTAGGGTCGTCCCGCTTTCACGGGTCTGGGGTTTAAACACCTGAAGTCAAGATGTTATCTCTAACTTACCCAAAACTCTGTGTCTATAGCCAACAGCCCTGAGTCTTTGTTCCTAAGACTGTGTGATGCTTACCAGAATCTAATGATTAACAAAGGGGGTGGACAGCCAGTACATGCAAAGGTGGAAGAACAAGAAAGGAATGAGGCAAAGTAGTCACGGTGCCATTGGACTGGACAAGGCCAGTGTGAATCAAGAAGACAGAAAGGAGAAACAGAGTTTGTGAATGGTTATGTGGCTTTTATTACATTTCTGTCATGAATAGGCTAATTTTTTACATAAATGTAATAGATAACTTATAAACATAGGAGGAAGCAGAGATGATGCTTTGTCTTTTTTTTTTTTTAACATTCTAAAATAAATGATGTCCCCAATAGAATCATAGGCCTTAATGAAACCTCAGAAAACATTTTCCAGTTATCCTTGGACTATCTTTGTATTACTCTCTGATTTAGAATTCTCTGTCTCTCATAAGAATCTCCAGATTTTGGAAAAAATTACCAACCAAAACACTGATTTCTCGTCATCTTTTAGTCAAACCTTCTTGGGCGACCTTCAGAGTAGAACAGAGTAAATACCAGAAGGTGTGTATTTCCCAAATCCTGTTGACAAGAAAATCTTACTCATGGGTGCAATTCAGATAAGAGTAGGAAAATGCAGAGAGTATCCTAGGAACCGCTGCCTTCCTCTGCTGATCTCTTCAACACAATGTCCGATATTATCATCTTAATAGTTCATGACAACAGCAACAAGAGTAGCTACCACTCATTTTATTTTCACAATGTTTCAGACTTTAAGAATTCAACATGAATAAACTCACTTAAACCTTACCCCACTCCTATGACCTAGGTACTATAACGACCACCGTTTCTGATGAGGAAACCAAGGTTTCAGACATATAGAAATGTTTGATTTTTCTGAGATCACAGTATCAGTGGTAGTGCAATACAATCCACAGCCTCTTCTCTAAACCACTTACAAGCTCATTAAACCAGTCATACTTCTACACATTTTACCCTGTCTTATTCATATATCACTACATCATTCATCTGACTGGTGATTCCAAACTCAGCTCTTTTCTGCTGTGCTTCAGTGAGAGATGCACTAAGACCCTCTAACTAACAGAAGCTCACTGACGTATACGCAGTTTGTACAGTGGGTGGTCCCAGATGAAGAAGGGTACAGGATCCCCAGTATCAGAGCCTCCCACTCTAATAAAAGAAAGCATCTCCCATCCCTGAAAAGCTTCAGGTTTGATGACTGAGGAACAACAAATAAATAATAACGTGACTTAAGGACTTCATCTATGTTACACACTATTCAATAGAAACTTACCATCTGGAACTGATTTCAAAGGTCCACTCCTATAGGAGGAAGTACCAGCTTCTTTCTCTGACCTCTAATTAGGCCACTCTCATCTTGTTTGGAACCATTTGTTCAGCCTGCCTGGCTCTGCATTGTGAGCTCTTTGAGAGGCTGATTCTTCTAGAAGTCCCAGGCTCAGCTCAGGGTCCCTGAGGGTCCCCTGAATGTTTGCTGAATGAATGATTTCATATTTACAAATTAAACTAGAGGAAGGTCAATGAATACTAAAGATAATTAATGTGCAATTTCAAATATGGAGATGGCTGAGGGGTAAACTGATAAGAAGACTATAATCTCACAGTCAGTATTAAATAGCTCACAAAACACTTTGGTGTGGACATCATTATATTTCATGTTCACTATAACATTAAGAATTAGCATGCGCCCAGCCGGGCATGGCTCAGTGGTTGAGCGTCGACCTAGGATCCAGGCGATCAGGGTTCGATTCCCGGTCAGGGCACATGCCCGGGTTGCAGGCTCGATCAATGACTCTCTCATCATTGATGTTTCTATCTCTCTCTCCCTCTCCTTTCCTCTCTGAAATCAATAAAGATATATTTTAAAAAAGAAAAAGAAAAAAAGAATTCGCATGTTATCGATCAGGAAACTGAAGAGAACTAGCTAGTGATACAACCTTACTCAAACATAATTGATGGGAGCCAGCTAAACTAATCACAAATATTCTTTCCAAGATACAACAATTTGCAAATTTCAACACCAATTTCTGTATTGTTTAGATATGTTTCTGCCAACTATTTCTTTTTTCTCTCCCCAATACCCCTCACTTTCACTACTATAGAGAAAACTGAAAGGAAAGAGCCTTAAGGCATGGGTTCCAATCTTGGATTCACTACCCACATGGCCCTTTCTTTTCCCTCTAATATTCATACTTCCCAGGTATTTCCAAGGGTTGTTGAAGTATTGATTAAAGTCATGCATGTAAAATATATCATAAGTCTTAAAGCATTAAGAAATGAATGTTGTCTTTTAACGTGTGACTTTTACATTGCAGGCAATGTCCAGGGCACCATTAAGTAATGATTCCAGTTTGAAGGAATTGTCAGGAACAGCAAATCTGCTGACCACAAGTGGTTCAGAGCCGGCCCAGAAACCAGTGTCCCCTCCTGGGGAAGCAAGTACCTCTGGACAGCACTCTAGACCCAAATTGGGTAAGAGAAAATAATTTGGAGGTTTCAGTTCCACTAAGTCCTCTAGAAAGGCTAATAAGTATGGCTTATGTATGTGGGGTAGACTGCAGAGGCCTGGATTGAAGCTGGACTAAGCTGAGACAGAAGGTAGCACTGGAACTTTGGGCAAATCTTATAAACCCTGAGCTCCTGAATGCTCATGTGTAAAGGGAACATAAGGATACATAACTCATATATTGTTTGAGAGCATTACATTATATTTAAAGTAACTGACACATGCAAGTTTTCCAATAAATCCATCTGTGATAATAACAACCATACTTTCTTGGTGTTGTACGCCCAAGCCTTTACTCAATACCTAACCCATAATGTGCCCTCAATAAATATTTTATGAATGAGTAAAGATTGGGAAAGATTTTCCCTGATAATGGGAAAAATCTAGAAACTAAAATTGAATCCGTCTTTGGTAGTCTTTGTGGAGCCTTAGTCTCTCTTACTTAACAGAGGAAAATACCAAGAGTATATAGAAGAACAGGTAATAATTTTTTAAAAATACATCTTTATTGATTTCAGAGAGAGGAAAGGAGAGGGAGAGAGATAGAAACATCCATGATGAGAGAGTCATTGATTGGCTGTAGCCCGCAACCTGGGCATGTGCCCTGACCGGGAATCGAACCCTGATCGCCTGGATCCTAGGTCGACGCTCAACTGCTGAGCCACACCTGGCTGGGCAGAACAGGTAATAATTTAATGGGAGGAGATTGTGTGTTTTCTGACAAAACAGGGACCAACACTCCACACCCCATCCCCCTCTCTCACCTGCTCTTCTCCAACTTAGAATTCAGGAGGAAGGGGATGGAAGTGAAGATGTACAGCTTACAAGAAAGAAAGGGCCACATGTACCAAGAGGTCAGCGAACACCCAGGACGGCGACTACCTCCGTAAGTGACCCTCACCAAGAAGCATGTTATATCTTGATACAATAATTTCATCTGGTCATTGGGTGCCCAAATCATTCCTTTCTTCTAGTGACCTGGAGTACAGGATTGAGGCTCAATTATGTGAGTGCCTGGGTTCTCTCTGAAACTCTTTACGTCCAGGAACATGCACTACACCTTTCCTGATCCCTGTTCCTCTTGCTTCCAGATTGTGAGAAGTGTCAGAACTTCTTCATTGACAGCTGTGCTGTGCATGGGCCCCCTATATTTGTAAAAGACAGTGCAGTGGACAAGGGGCACCCCAACCACTCAGCCTTCACTCTGCCCCCTGGGTTGAAAATCAGACTGTGAAGCATCCCCGAGGCTGTGCTTGGAGTGTGGAAAGAGGAATCGGATCTGCCGGTGGGTCTGCACTTTGGCCCTTATGAGGGCCAGATCACAGAAGATGAAGATGCAGCCAACAGTGGATACCCCTGTCCTCTGGCTTCACACATCCCTCCTGTGGTTTGGTGGGAACCCACCTTCTACATGCTAGATCATGGGTGGGCATAATATGGTTAGCTCTGTGTACTGAGTGGAGTTTGTATGAACAGGGAGCTCCTGTTTGAGGATCAGACCGTGAGTGGGAGCAAGGTGGTACAGACACAAAGGAGCGGCTCCTCCCTGTGAGACTCCTGCTCTGACTGGACAAATGGACTCAGACATATAGATTATGAGTCAGAAAAATATCGTGTGGTCACCATCGACAGTTGAATCCCCATGCAGGCTGAAGGAACCCTAGCCCTAACGCTAACAACCCTAAACCTAGCCCTAGCTCTAAACCTAGCCCTCGCCCTCGCCCTCGCCCTCACCCTAGCACTAGCCCATTTCAAAGAATGGATGAATGAATTTGTTAGTCTTTTGCCAATATTTCCCAATCCTTAAGTTTTTAAGAGTGACTGTCCTTATTTTACAATTAGTCTTTATAGGGCCACAGGTGTGACTCCAAAATATCCAAGCCCACCAAATCTTTTTACCTCCCCAAAACCTCCTCAGTTCCTCAGATTCACATAGATAATTGGCTTTATGAAACCCAGTCCTTGGACCTTTCAAATGCAAATACCTGGTCAAAAACTCTTATCTAGATAATCTTTTAAAATACTAAAATAAAATACAAGTTTCTGGGAGGTGAGCCTTTTTGAAAGGAAAGAAAAAGGAAAAGAAAAAGGAGAACCTTAGCAATCTATGTAAATCAATTTAACTTATTTCAACTCTTCCTTTTTAAATTTCAAGCTGTTGATTTAATGTCTTATAATTTGTGGGAGGTGTGCTTTTTGAAACTGAGAGTATGTTTGAAATGTGTTCATAAAACTCAATCTAAAGAGTAGTAATTGCTTACTTTAGAGGGGTCACTAAAATCAAAGGTTTTAAAGAGTTACGAATTTTAATTAATTGGGAAGAAAGCGTATGCTTTGGATAACAGAAGGTATAAGGTACGGAAACATATTTTCAAGGGAAAAATAAAGTGAGTTGTTCTAAAGCTGCTTGTTTCAGAATGGGTAAAAAGGTCTGAACTTAATAACACACTCAAAGAATATAAAAAAGACTTACAAGGGAAAATAGACAAATTGATAATCGTAATAGATTTAACACACCTCTCATTCAGGGACAGAGCCTACCTCTCTCAGAACCAACAGACGGCCACTAAAACCTCAATGTGATGTAAGAAACTTCAACAACATGACCCGCAAATGGAGTTCAACATTCACAAATAATCCGCTCTACCCCCAGGTTTGCCTGATCACCTGCGCCCGGGTGTTATTCCCAAGGTGCCCACGAGATGGCAGCATTCAACATGCAGGTGATGCCCTCTACCCGGCCGCTTTTCCTGAGCTCCTGCGCCCGGGTGTTATTCCCAAGGTGCCCAGGAGAGGGCAGCAGAGAAACACGCTTGGAATGTCTCTAAAGTGACCGTGGCCAGGGCGCAGAGGGGGCAGAACAAAGGCGCTACACCCTCTGCGCCCCAAGGATCATGATCTCGGGAACTGAATCTGACCGGGGCCTCCTGGGTGAAACGCGCAGGGAATGCTGTTGGCCGAGGGGCTCCCCAACTCCGTCTCCACTTCACGGACAGAGGCCGAGGCCCATGAAGGCAGCCAGTCCGCAGCCAGCTCCGTCAGGAACCTGGGTGTCCAGCCTCTGGGCCCCAAAGATGCGACGTCAGGCCGGGCACCAAGCAACATCACGTGGGCTAAGACGTCACGTTGGCGTGATATTGTTGGGGGCAGAGATGTGGATCACCCTCTGTTAACCGTGATTGTGAAATGGGGAGGGCACCTCGTAGGAACAGGACCCTCGTTTAATGATGATTCACCGCACTGACTAATAGAGGATTTTCCTACAGGCCCCGGGAAACTGCCGGATGTGCTATGGCGCAGCCCACATCGAGCCCACTGAATAAACCTCATTTCAGCCTCAGGACATGTCCCAGTGGCTGCCAGGGCAAGAGGGTTTAAAGGTCACTTCCACCGCAAGGAGACGTGAACTAGGCTGCGATGACAGAGGGGTTGGCGTGTCATTGGCAGCCCGGCAGAATACCGCGGTTGGTTAGAGGGCCCTCCAGACTAGGACAAGGTTGCGGGTTCGATCCCCGCCAGGGCACATAGAAGAATCAACCGATGGGTGTGCGTCACGGAAGATGATGCACCGGCTGGGGCCCTAGGACATGGCCTGTGGCCCACAAAGTCCCCCAAGTTACAGGAGCCGCTGTGACCACAATGCCAACCGCATCCTCCCCCACGGTCAGCACCAATGGCTCAGGGCACAGAGGGCGCCCGGGGCGCCGAGGCCACCACCCCCTTCCCAGGGAAGAGGGCCTGCAACCACAGACCTGACAGCTTTACCACCCCGAAGCCCCGCCCTCGATGCTCAGACTGGGCGAGCCCCGTGGAGAAAATGAAATGACTGAGGTGAACGAGGAAATTGCCAGGTAGAAAACTCCTCCCACCTTGAGATGGGAATGACTCTGGAAAAGAAAGGAAAGCATCAACGGGGAAGTTGCAACTCAAAGGCATCCTTGGCCCACCTGGAGACAGACGAAAGCATCCTAATGAGGAGACAGAAGCAGATTCACCGCGGGAAGAACACCATGGCCTATGACCGCAGCATTAGAGTTCCCGAGGACCTTCCAAACATGGCATGGGCCAGAGCCCCCACAGCACTTCTCAGCAGAACAACCCAGGGAACTCAGGAAATCTCCCATTTTCATCAGGATAAAGCTGTCACTTGTGTTGAATGGACGAATGGCCACACCTGCTTCCCTAGGGCACTGGCCTGGCTCTGAGAGGTGGCTCAGCCCAGGCTTCCCCCTGAAAGCTCAAGGAGCATCCTGGCCCCCCAGAAGGCATCGCTGCAAGCCTGGCTGTCAGCCCACTGTGCCTGGAAACCCACACAGCATTACTCAGGCAGGTGCCCTCTGCCTGACTCCCCCTCCCCCCTGAACAACCCTGCTCCCAACTGCACAACCCCCAGCTCCCATTCCATTGACGTCCAGCCTCGAGGCCTCAAGTCCTGTGTTCATCTTTGGCTAGCTGATTCACTCCAGGAGTTAGGAAGGAAGCCCACACTACCTCCTAGGAAAGCCTCACCTGGCTGGATGGCAGGGGCTAGAGCTGGGAAAGGTAGAGGGGGCAGGTGTGGAAATTCCTCGCCACACTCCTTGGTTCCCCCTGTCTGCATGCTCCTGGACTGTTGCTCTGCATGCTGCTGGACTGTTGCTCTGGCCCCACACACAGCCAGTCCACAGCACCCAGGATCCCCATGGCCCTCCCAAGGCCCTTTAAGACTACAATCTGGATATGAATCCAGGATCTTTATGCTGCTCAGAAACTCTGACAGCCTTTATCTGGAGAAAGAAAAGGCCAGAAAGAGGCTGCAGGAAAATCCCAGGACAATCTCAGGAAAAGGCCTGAGCACCACCATCCTTGGGACAGATATCCTGTCTGCCCTCACGATTCGGGATGTTTGTCTGAGGGAAAAAACACCCTCTTCTTTTTGGGAGATGCTGGCTGGGGACTGTTGTGATTTCCAGAAACAGGTAAGCAAAGGACTTTATTGGCACTGTCTTGGTGGGCATCAGTAAACCAGGTAAGACTCCCCCCGTAGCCTGTGGATAGTGTTGCCTGAGCCACAAGGCGTTGCTGCCTTACCTCTGAGGGAAGGCAAATTCTGGAGCCTGCAGTGGGGGCTGTGTCACCAGGAAGCTGCCCACCTGTCTGCCTGCCTGGCTAACACCGGTGCCTGGACCCTCCTCCCGGTATGTGCTCTGGGGGTGCTGCTGGGTGGGTCCACGAATCCTGCACACAAGGAACATCCACAGCCCAATGTGGGGGGGATGGTGCCCGGCTCACATTCAGCACAACCAAGGCAAAGCTAGGAATTCTCTTAAAATATATCTGTCGAAATACAATATTGGAAGACAGAGTTTAAGAAACACCCTCAAAAGCATGTCCAATAACAAAGAAAAGAAGACCTAAGATACAAGGTAACCATTTTGGAAGATTGGTCCAGGATTTCCAACATCCACATCACATCTGTGCTCGAGAGAAACCGGAGAACACGGAGGGAAGAAATTATCAAAGAGTCAGATGACCAAAAAATGCCCAGAGCTTAAAGGAGACCTTGATGTCTTACTTTAACTCAAAGGCTTAGCACCAAAGTGAATTACAAGATCTCTTAACCTAGGGCTTAAAACTCAAAACAAAACCCTCCTTTTCAGCCTTAGACATTCATGGTGGTTGGAATGTAAAACAAAAGGAGTAACCAATGAACAGACAAAACCAATTCAACTCATAGATCCAGATCCCAGAATGGTGGTTACGGGGAGAAGGGGGCGGGGGAGGGAGAATTGAGTAAAGGACTCAAAATATTCGGTAACAGCCCAGGTGGGGTGACTCAGTGGTTAAGCGTCAATCTATGAACCAGGTGGTCCCAGTTCCATGCCTGGTCAGGGCAACATGCCTGGGTTTCGGGCTCGATCCCCAGTAGGGGGCGTGAAGGAGGCAGCCCATCAATGACTTTCTCTCAGCATTAATGTTTCTCTATCTCCCTCCCTCGATCTCCCTTCTTCTCTGTGAAATCAAAAAAATCATATTACAATACATATTACAATACAAGACAACCTGAGAACAATTTATCAGGAAATTTATTTTTCACTCACCCTTTACTGTAAAATTAACTGAACATGGTCTCCAACATAAGACATGTGTCAGGAAAGAGAGGGGAAGACCTATGACTTGGGACACCCTGGAGCCGACCCAGGGAAGCTACTGCAGGGGCTGTCGGGAGGACGGCCTCACCCCTGG
>NW_028269926.1:0-54056 GCF_054644295.1 Miniopterus natalensis | reverse complement strand
GAAGGTCCAGTCCTTGTGCCCAGGCAGGAACTCGGCAGAACTGTGGACTCAACTCCAGCGACAGTATCTGTGAGGGCGAGACAGAAGCCAGGCGGATATCCAGCTCTGCCTGTCTGCACCCCCGCTCATGCGTCTCAGACATGGTTAAATGGCTGAGGGACACCACACAACAGAAGCATGTCACTCCGTGTGACACCTGGGGTCAGAGCATGTTCCCTGTAGACCAGGGCCTGGGGTCAGCATGGGAGGAGGCCAGCAAGTGTCCGCGGCTGTCCCTGGGATGAGCCTCTACCCCTCAGACAGTTAGGAGGGAGGACGGGGTCTCCTAACACTAAGGGGTCTTGGGACAGTATAGGGGTTGTCCTAACAAGGCGTGTGTGTGTGTGTGTGTGTGTGTGTGTGTGTTTGAGAATCACAGCTAAAGAAGTCGAAGCCTCAGCAGTTCCCAGGAAAGAGAAAGGTAGAGGGAATGAAGAGGGAAGGAGGGGACAGGGGATTCAAGAATGAGACAGGAGGGAGAGGGAGGGTCCTAGGGAGAGACCCTGCCCCTCCCCCATGACCCAGGAAGGGCTCTGCCCTGAAAGGACGGCAGGTTCCACAGGATGGGACAAAGGTGCCTGTGAGCTTTTCTGGACCCCAGGCACTGACTTGTGTGACTAGCAGGATATTAAGGGAGTTACAGTGTGTGACTTCATAAGAGACAGCTCTGTCTTGCTGCCTTTTGAGTCACCTACTCCGAGGGGAAGCCATCTGCCATGTGACGAGGACATGCGAGCAGCCGATGGAGGGGTCCATGTGGTGAGCTGCTGCCTCCTGCCAGCAGCCGCCACTAAGTTCCAGGCACGTGAGCCAACCCAACCTTGGCAAAGGACCCACCAGCCCAAGTCAAGTCTTCAGATGACGGCGACTGTAGCCAACATCTTGACTACAACTTCACGAGAGACCCTGCTCTGGAACCATCCAGCTCAGCCGCTTTTACATTCCTGACTGACAGAAACTGTGAGATAATAAATGACTATTGCTTAGAGCCACTGAATCTGGGGTTATTTGTTACACAGCTAATACTTGTGCCTACCTCATAGTTTTGTGAAGATTCAATTTAATAATGTATATGAGAGCTTAGCATAGGGCCTTATATAAGTGTTGGTTTATGTGTGTAAATAAACAATGTACACACATGCACAGAGACCACAGACTAATAGCGACCCCTGGGACAGTGGCAGAGTGACAAGGGCCATCAGAATGTCTTGATGGGTGCTGACCAGTGTGGCTCAGCAGTTGAGCATCGACCCTTGAACCTGGAGATTATAGTTCGATTACCAGTGAGGGCACATGCCCAGGTTGCAGGATCAATCCCTAATCAGGGGCATGCAAGAGGCAGCTGATCAATGACTCTTTCATCCTTGATGTTTCTATCTCTCTCTCTCCCTCTCCCTTCCTCTCTCTGAAATCAATAGATATATTTTTTTAAAAAAATGAAGTCACGGTGTACAACTCAAGAAATTGTTTTGACCCCTGGCTAGGCAGCTCAGTTGGTTAGAGTGTCGTCCCAATACACTAAGGATGGGGGTTTGACCCCCAGTCAGGGCACATACAAGAAGCAACCAATAAATACATAAATAAGTGGCACCACAAGATGGATCCATCTCTCTCTCTCTCTCTAAAAAAGGAAAAAAGAGCCCGGTGGGGGGTGGCTCAGTGGCTGAACATCAACTTAGAATCCAGGAGATCGCTGTTGAATTCTTAGTCAGGGCACATGCCCGGGTTACGGGCTCAGTCCCCGGTCGGGGGCGTGCAGGAGGCGGCTGATCAATGACTCTCTCATCACTGATGTTTCTATCTCTCTCTCTCCCTCTCCCTTCCTCTCTCTGAAATCAACACAGATATATTAAAAAGAAATAAAAAATAAATAAAAAAGGAAAAAAGAGAACGAAAGAAAAGAAGTTGTTTTGACATCAAAGCCCACATTTCCAGTTTCGCTGAAAAATTCCTAAGATGCGGCAGCACTGCCCGCATTTTCCCAGCAACAAGCCCCTGGAATTCAGTGGTAGCTGCCCCTTTAGAGAGAGACTGCAGTTCTCCACGGTCCCCACTGCTCCCTACTGCCCCCCACACTGAGGCTGAAACCCAAAGCCAATTATTATTTGAACACCAGATGCTGGTTTTCCCTTGGCCGAGCGATATTTCTCAGTACCCGTTTCTCTATCAAACATGGGAAAGAAAGTTAGGCAGCGGGGCTGTTTGGCATTGGAAAAGTACCCTAAGTGCTGAGTTATGCAAAGAAAGATTACTCAGCCTCCCTGGCATTTAGTTCCCCGAACTTACCTTTCTGAACTTGAGATTCTTGCGGACACTTGGCAGAAGCTGACGAGACGAGGAGGGAGGGGCTGGGTGCGGGGAGAAGGGAGAGCACAGGCGCTCCCAGGGCCCAGTTGGCTCCATCGCTACAGTCTCAGCTGGTGGGGAACGGAAGAGCCCGGGAGGCTCCGAGGGACAGGCGACGGACGAACTGCCCCTTCCTTCAGGCTCCCGCACAGGGCCCGCATTCCGGGCGGTGCAGCGAGTCTTGGGCCAGGGGACCTCGTCAGCCACGCGCATTAAAACGCAACTGCTGGGTGCAGCACAGCTTCCCGCTCCAATAAGCAGTGTGTTGTCCGGTCAGAGTGACTCAGTTGGTTGAGTGCTGTCCTGTGCACTGAAAGGTTGCGGGTTCGATTCCCAGTCAGGCACATGGCCAGGTTGCGGGTTCAATCCCCAGTTGGGGCATGTGCGGGAGGCAACCCATCGATGTTTCTCTCTCACATCGAAGCTTCTCTCTCTCTCTGTCAAAATCAATAATGGAAAAAAAAAGAGCACTGGGCCTCCTTTGTAAGAAGTAGTATGTTAATAAGAATTGTTGAACTGAAAGGGTTTCTTTTAAGATGGGGGGAAGGGGAAATAAGAAAGATTAGGTTAATGACCTATCTGATCACCCAGGCAATCTGTTCTGTGCATTTGGGGGCTTTTGTTCTCCAAAGTCCAAAGCACATTATGCGGAATGAAATCCAAGATATACCATGATGTGGAGAAGATGCAGAATGGCTTGACTCACTCCCTGAAGTTCGTTTTGGGAGGAAAAAGAAAGCTGTGTAGCCCTCGTGCCCAGATGGCCCCTGGGACAAATGGCTGTTCAGATCTGGAGTAGGAAATATAGAAGGTGAGCACGGCAGCTGTGAAGGACTGCTGGGGTCATATCAGTGGTCTCAGGTGCCATGGTAAAGCCGGCATGGCTCAGCAGTTGAGCATCGACCTAGGATCCTAGAGATCATGGTTCGATTCCTGGTCGGGGCACATGCCCGGGTTGCGGGCTCAATCTCCACCAGGGGGCGTGCAGGAGGCAGCTCATCAATGACTCTCATCATTTATGTTTGTATCTCTGTCTCCCTCTCTCTTCTCTCTGAAATCAATAAAGATATTTTTTTTTAAATAGAATCCTCCACAGGCCAAAGAGGGTATCATTTGAGTATCGATAAGGATAACTGAGATGGATTGAAACATAGCAAATATATTTAAATCCATAAATTCATAATCATACTTTTATTTATTTATTTAATATATCTTTATTGATTTCAGAGAGACGAAAGGAGAGGGAGAGAAAGACAGAAACATCAGTGATGAGAGAGTCATTGATCGGCTGCCTAGCCGGCAACCCGGGCATGTGCCCCGACCGGGAATTGAACCCTGATCGCCTGGATCCTAGGTCGATGCTCAACTGCTGAGCAATCATACTTTGTTTAAAAAGCCTCACCTTGGAAGGTTGCTAACTAACCAACTCATTATTTTGAAAACTGGTACATCAAGGGCAAGAAACAAGCATCTGTTCTGCCTTTCTTCTCTGAATGGCACCTCGAGATAACCAAAGTGGATTAATGGAAGATCCCATCTGATATAAGAAGAAGGAATCATTGATTCCGATTGTCACCATTTTTGCAACTTTTCATGAATTAGTAGGCTGAGGCAATGAATGGCATCCAACATGACAAAAAGAGAGACAACAGGAGATGGTGTGCTTCCAGAAAGAAATATGCTTGCCATCCTGATGAAGTAGTCTGCCAAAACATGGAATCTGACTCTGATCAAGCCATTGGATCTATAGACTGTGGGAGAGCCTGGCATGGATCGCATTACTATGAGCTTTGTCAAAGGGATTGATCTTAAGTGCCAATTTAATGGAAGTACAGAGAACAGAGGGACATATAAGTGACATAGCCATGGATGCAATCAGCAAAACCTTACAAAGAAAAAGAGAGATGGAGGGAACCAATACTAAAAGGGACTTAGCCACGTCAATCCACTGAATGGACCTTATTTGTGTATTGATCCAAACAAACAGTAAAACAACCTGAGGAATTTGAACATGACTGCATAGTTTATTGCATTAAGAAATTTCTGTTGAAATTATTACATGTGATGATGGTATCGTGACTATGATCTTTAGAAAGAGTCCTTATATGTTTGAGGTCCATTGTGAAATATTTATGAATGAAATAATGAAGTGCCAAAGTAATCTTTTGGGAGCAAGAAGTGGGTGGGGTGGAGATGACACAAGGCTGGCCGTGAGCTGAGAGTGGGTGAAGCTGGGTGCTGGGCACAGGGTGGGGTCATTATACTGTTCTACTTTGGCATATGTTTGAAATTTTTCTCAAGAAAATTTAAAAACAGTGTGTATGTGGGAAGGGAGAGGATGTGTAAAACTAGTTGCTAGGATATGCAGACCATCCCTGGAAGGACAAAGGAGTTGCTGACAATGTTGACATGTGGGGTGAGAATTGTGGGGAGAGAGACAGGTGAAGGAGGGAGCCTTTTCTCTATTTCTTCTTTATGTCTGTTAAGCATACACATGTTTTATCTAAAAAAATGGATTAAAGGTAAGTCAGAATGCCTGGGGCAGGAGCAGGAAGAAGGGTGGTGCTTCGATCCACAGAGCAGAAAAGGACCATTTTGGACTGAGGACAGGGGAGAGACAGGTGACGGCGGCTGTGGTCCCTGCGTATCGGAGCCGAGGCCTCCACCTGGGGCTGAGTGAGGGCGCAGGATGGACGATGGACGAGAGGGACCTGCGGGGGCTGCATCCCGACAAAACACACCACAGAATCTCCCATCCCCGCTTCACAGGCGAGGAAGCAAAGGCAGGAGAGGTGAAGGGACTTGCAAATGGCAGAGCTAAGGCTGAACCCAGGCTTCCTGGAGCCCCGAGCAGGACAGAAGCAGCAGAGGATTCCAGAGCCTCAGAGGCCACGTAACCCAGATGGTGGACCCATGGCAACCATGTGGGTCAGTGACAGAGGGGACACTTTGGCACCTGCAAGGCTCCAGGACCACAGCACAGACATGGACAGAGAGGGGCGGGTGTCCCAGGAAGGACACAGGTTTGGAGGAACCTGAGCTCTAGAAGACAGCGAGTGAGCATTTTGCACAGCGCATTTGTGGCCTGTATTGTAGCAATGGGCCCTGGAAGCAGACGAGCCTAGGAGTCCATCTCACTGTGGCTCCACTGTGTGGTCTGTAAAATGGGATTAATAAGGATCCACTTCCTCGGATCACTGAGATAATGTAAAGGTACAGTACGTATAAAACATTTAGCACATTAGATGAAGGCATGGGCATGAAGGGGACCAATTTTAGGTAAGGAGATGTTAGACTTCTCTGAAAAGGGTGTTTATATTGAGGTGTGAAGAGCAAGGAGGTATTAGCCAGGGAGTGAGTGGTGTGTTGGATGCTGTAACGGTAAACCGGATGCTCTAACTGTACCTAATATAAATGAACCCACATGACAAAGGAGCTGGAGTTGCCATGCCAGAGGAAATGCTTTGCATGTCCTATACCTCAAACCTTAGAATATTAAACACAGGGCAAAATAACCTAAGGCAGCACTGTGTTGCAAAGAACCATTTGCAAAGACAAGAAAGCAGTCATTATGTCTCCTGCACCGATGACGCCTGGACTGAAAATTAAAACGGTGAAACAGGAAACGGGGAAACTTAACACAGAGCTAGAAAACTTTTCACAAGGATGAAACAGGAAACAGGAAACCTAACACAGAGCTAGAAAACTTTTCACAAGGATGAAACAGGAAACAGGAAACCTAACACAGAGCTAGAAAACTTTTTCAAAAGGTGAAAAAGTATTCTAGCTCTGTGTTAGGTTTCCTGTTTCCTGTTTCATCCTTGTGAAAAGTTTTCTAGCTCTGTGTTAAGTTTCCCCGTTTCCTGTTTCACCGTTTTAATTTTCAGTCCAGGCGTCATCGGTGCAGGAGACATAATGACTGCTTTCTTGTCTTTGCAAATGGTTCTTTGCAACACAGTGCTGCCTTAGGTTATTTTGCCCTGTGTTTAATATTCTAAGGTTTGAGGTATAGGACATGCAAAGCATTTCCTCTGGCATGGCAACTCCAGCTCCTTTGTCATGTGGGTTCATTTATATTAGGTACAGTTAGAGCATCCGGTTTACCGTTACAGCATCCAACACACCACTCACTCCCTGGCTAATACCTCCTTGCTCTTCACACCTCAATATAAACACCCTTTTCAGAGAAGTCTAACATCTCCTTACCTAAAATTGGTCCCCTTCATGCCCATGCCTTCATCTAATGTGCTAAATGTTTTATACGTACTGTACCTTTACATTATCTCAGTGATCCGAGGAAGTGGATCCTTATTAATCCCATTTTACAGACCACACAGTGGAGCCACAGTGAGATGGACTCCTAGGCTCGTCTGCTTCCAGGGCCCATTGCTACAATACAGGCCACAAATGCGCTGTGCAAAATGCTCACTCGCTGTCTTCTAGAGCTCAGGTTCCTCCAAACCTGTGTCCTTCCTGGGACACCCGCCCCTCTCTGTCCATGTCTGTGCTGTGGTCCTGGAGCCTTGCAGGTGCCAAAGTGTCCCCTCTGTCACTGACCCACATGGTTGCCATGGGTCCACCATCTGGGTTACGTGGCCTCTGAGGCTCTGGAATCCTCTGCTGCTTCTGTCCTGCTCGGGGCTCCAGGAAGCCTGGGTTCAGCCTTAGCTCTGCCATTTGCAAGTCCCTTCACCTCTCCTGCCTTTGCTTCCTCGCCTGTGAAGCGGGGATGGGAGATTCTGTGGTGTGTTTTGTCGGGATGCAGCCCCCGCAGGTCCCTCTCGTCCATCGTCCATCCTGCGCCCTCACTCAGCCCCAGGTGGAGGCCTCGGCTCCGATACGCAGGGACCACAGCCGCCGTCACCTGTCTCTCCCCTGTCCTCAGTCCAAAATGGTCCTTTTCTGCTCTGTGGATCGAAGCACCACCCTTCTTCCTGCTCCTGCCCCAGGCATTCTGACTTACCTTTAATCCATTTTTTTAGATAAAACATGTGTATGCTTAACAGACATAAAGAAGAAATAGAGAAAAGGCTCCCTCCTTCACCTGTCTCTCTCCCCACAATTCTCACCCCACATGTCAACATTGTCAGCAACTCCTTTGTCCTTCCAGGGATGGTCTGCATATCCTAGCAACTAGTTTTACACATCCTCTCCCTTCCCACATACACACTGTTTTTAAATTTTCTTGAGAAAAATTTCAAACATATGCCAAAGTAGAACAGTATAATGACCCCACCCTGTGCCCAGCACCCAGCTTCACCCACTCTCAGCTCACGGCCAGCCTTGTGTCATCTCCACCCCACCCACTTCTTGCTCCCAAAAGATTACTTTGGCACTTCATTATTTCATTCATAAATATTTCACAATGGACCTCAAACATATAAGGACTCTTTCTAAAGATCATAGTCACGATACCATCATCACATGTAATAATTTCAACAGAAATTTCTTAATGCAATAAACTATGCAGTCATGTTCAAATTCCTCAGGTTGTTTTACTGTTTGTTTGGATCAATACACAAATAAGGTCCATTCAGTGGATTGACGTGGCTAAGTCCCTTTTAGTATTGGTTCCCTCCATCTCTCTTTTTCTTTGTAAGGTTTTGCTGATTGCATCCATGGCTATGTCACTTATATGTCCCTCTGTTCTCTGTACTTCCATTAAATTGGCACTTAAGATCAATCCCTTTGACAAAGCTCATAGTAATGCGATCCATGCCAGGCTCTCCCACAGTCTATAGATCCAATGGCTTGATCAGAGTCAGATTCCATGTTTTGGCAGACTACTTCATCAGGATGGCAAGCATATTTCTTTCTGGAAGCACACCATCTCCTGTTGTCTCTCTTTTTGTCATGTTGGATGCCATTCATTGCCTCAGCCTACTAATTCATGAAAAGTTGCAAAAATGGTGACAATCGGAATCAATGATTCCTTCTTCTTATATCAGATGGGATCTTCCATTAATCCACTTTGGTTATCTCGAGGTGCCATTCAGAGAAGAAAGGCAGAACAGATGCTTGTTTCTTGCCCTTGATGTACCAGTTTTCAAAATAATGAGTTGGTTAGTTAGCAACCTTCCAAGGTGAGGCTTTTTAAACAAAGTATGATTGCTCAGCAGTTGAGCATCGACCTAGGATCCAGGCGATCAGGGTTCAATTCCCGGTCGGGGCACATGCCCGGGTTGCCGGCTAGGCAGCCGATCAATGACTCTCTCATCACTGATGTTTCTGTCTTTCTCTCCCTCTCCTTTCGTCTCTCTGAAATCAATAAAGATATATTAAATAAATAAATAAAAGTATGATTATGAATTTATGGATTTAAATATATTTGCTATGTTTCAATCCATCTCAGTTATCCTTATCGATACTCAAATGATACCCTCTTTGGCCTGTGGAGGATTCTATTTAAAAAAAAATATCTTTATTGATTTCAGAGAGAAGAGAGAGGGAGACAGAGATACAAACATAAATGATGAGAGTCATTGATGAGCTGCCTCCTGCACGCCCCCTGGTGGAGATTGAGCCCGCAACCCGGGCATGTGCCCCGACCAGGAATCGAACCATGATCTCTAGGATCCTAGGTCGATGCTCAACTGCTGAGCCATGCCGGCTTTACCATGGCACCTGAGACCACTGATATGACCCCAGCAGTCCTTCACAGCTGCCGTGCTCACCTTCTATATTTCCTACTCCAGATCTGAACAGCCATTTGTCCCAGGGGCCATCTGGGCACGAGGGCTACACAGCTTTCTTTTTCCTCCCAAAACGAACTTCAGGGAGTGAGTCAAGCCATTCTGCATCTTCTCCACATCATGGTATATCTTGGATTTCATTCCGCATAATGTGCTTTGGACTTTGGAGAACAAAAGCCCCCAAATGCACAGAACAGATTGCCTGGGTGATCAGATAGGTCATTAACCTAATCTTTCTTATTTCCCCTTCCCCCCATCTTAAAAGAAACCCTTTCAGTTCAACAATTCTTATTAACATACTACTTCTTACAAAGGAGGCCCAGTGCTCTTTTTTTTTCCATTATTGATTTTGACAGAGAGAGAGAGAAGCTTCGATGTGAGAGAGAAACATCGATGGGTTGCCTCCCGCACATGCCCCAACTGGGGATTGAACCCGCAACCTGGCCATGTGCCTGACTGGGAATCGAACCCGCAACCTTTCAGTGCACAGGACAGCACTCAACCAACTGAGTCACTCTGACCGGACAACACACTGCTTATTGGAGCGGGAAGCTGTGCTGCACCCAGCAGTTGCGTTTTAATGCGCGTGGCTGACGAGGTCCCCTGGCCCAAGACTCGCTGCACCGCCCGGAATGCGGGCCCTGTGCGGGAGCCTGAAGGAAGGGGCAGTTCGTCCGTCGCCTGTCCCTCGGAGCCTCCCGGGCTCTTCCGTTCCCCACCAGCTGAGACTGTAGCGATGGAGCCAACTGGGCCCTGGGAGCGCCTGTGCTCTCCCTTCTCCCCGCACCCAGCCCCTCCCTCCTCGTCTCGTCAGCTTCTGCCAAGTGTCCGCAAGAATCTCAAGTTCAGAAAGGTAAGTTCGGGGAACTAAATGCCAGGGAGGCTGAGTAATCTTTCTTTGCATAACTCAGCACTTAGGGTACTTTTCCAATGCCAAACAGCCCCGCTGCCTAACTTTCTTTCCCATGTTTGATAGAGAAACGGGTACTGAGAAATATCGCTCGGCCAAGGGAAAACCAGCATCTGGTGTTCAAATAATAATTGGCTTTGGGTTTCAGCCTCAGTGTGGGGGGCAGTAGGGAGCAGTGGGGACCGTGGAGAACTGCAGTCTCTCTCTAAAGGGGCAGCTACCACTGAATTCCAGGGGCTTGTTGCTGGGAAAATGCGGGCAGTGCTGCCGCATCTTAGGAATTTTTCAGCGAAACTGGAAATGTGGGCTTTGATGTCAAAACAACTTCTTTTCTTTCGTTCTCTTTTTTCCTTTTTTATTTATTTTTTATTTCTTTTTAATATATCTGTGTTGATTTCAGAGAGAGGAAGGGAGAGGGAGAGAGAGAGATAGAAACATCAGTGATGAGAGAGTCATTGATCAGCCGCCTCCTGCACGCCCCCGACCGGGGACTGAGCCCGTAACCCGGGCATGTGCCCTGACTAAGAATTCAACAGCGATCTCCTGGATTCTAAGTTGATGTTCAGCCACTGAGCCACCCCCCACCGGGCTCTTTTTTCCTTTTTTAGAGAGAGAGAGAGAGATGGATCCATCTTGTGGTGCCACTTATTTATGTATTTATTGGTTGCTTCTTGTATGTGCCCTGACTGGGGGTCAAACCCCCATCCTTAGTGTATTGGGACGACACTCTAACCAACTGAGCTGCCTAGCCAGGGGTCAAAACAATTTCTTGAGTTGTACACCGTGACTTCATTTTTTTAAAAAAATATATCTATTGATTTCAGAGAGAGGAAGGGAGAGGGAGAGAGAGAGATAGAAACATCAAGGATGAAAGAGTCATTGATCAGCTGCCTCTTGCATGCCCCTGATTAGGGATTGATCCTGCAACCTGGGCATGTGCCCTCACTGGTAATCGAACTATAATCTCCAGGTTCAAGGGTCGATGCTCAACTGCTGAGCCACACTGGTCAGCACCCATCAAGACATTCTGATGGCCCTTGTCACTCTGCCACTGTCCCAGGGGTCGCTATTAGTCTGTGGTCTCTGTGCATGTGTGTACATTGTTTATTTACACACATAAACCAACACTTATATAAGGCCCTATGCTAAGCTCTCATATACATTATTAAATTGAATCTTCACAAAACTATGAGGTAGGCACAAGTATTAGCTGTGTAACAAATAACCCCAGATTCAGTGGCTCTAAGCAATAGTCATTTATTATCTCACAGTTTCTGTCAGTCAGGAATGTAAAAGCGGCTGAGCTGGATGGTTCCAGAGCAGGGTCTCTCGTGAAGTTGTAGTCAAGATGTTGGCTACAGTCGCCGTCATCTGAAGACTTGACTTGGGCTGGTGGGTCCTTTGCCAAGGTTGGGTTGGCTCACGTGCCTGGAACTTAGTGGCGGCTGCTGGCAGGAGGCAGCAGCTCACCACATGGACCCCTCCATCGGCTGCTCGCATGTCCTCGTCACATGGCAGATGGCTTCCCCTCGGAGTAGGTGACTCAAAAGGCAGCAAGACAGAGCTGTCTCTTATGAAGTCACACACTGTAACTCCCTTAATATCCTGCTAGTCACACAAGTCAGTGCCTGGGGTCCAGAAAAGCTCACAGGCACCTTTGTCCCATCCTGTGGAACCTGCCGTCCTTTCAGGGCAGAGCCCTTCCTGGGTCATGGGGGAGGGGCAGGGTCTCTCCCTAGGACCCTCCCTCTCCCTCCTGTCTCATTCTTGAATCCCCTGTCCCCTCCTTCCCTCTTCATTCCCTCTACCTTTCTCTTTCCTGGGAACTGCTGAGGCTTCGACTTCTTTAGCTGTGATTCTCAAACACACACACACACACACACACACACACACACGCCTTGTTAGGACAACCCCTATACTGTCCCAAGACCCCTTAGTGTTAGGAGACCCCGTCCTCCCTCCTAACTGTCTGAGGGGTAGAGGCTCATCCCAGGGACAGCCGCGGACACTTGCTGGCCTCCTCCCATGCTGACCCCAGGCCCTGGTCTACAGGGAACATGCTCTGACCCCAGGTGTCACACGGAGTGACATGCTTCTGTTGTGTGGTGTCCCTCAGCCATTTAACCATGTCTGAGACGCATGAGCGGGGGTGCAGACAGGCAGAGCTGGATATCCGCCTGGCTTCTGTCTCGCCCTCACAGATACTGTCGCTGGAGTTGAGTCCACAGTTCTGCCGAGTTCCTGCCTGGGCACAAGGACTGGACCTTCCCATCTGTCATCAGGGGTTGATCCCAGATGCCAGCGCTCTGGCTCCACCTCCTGCTCTCACTGCAGGTTCCTGGTCAACCTCGGACTCCACACTCCCTCCTTGCCCTGCCCCAGGCCTCAGCAGGGCCTCTCTGGCACAGGGTCCCTGCACTCAAGGCGCAATGTGACCAAACCCTGTGCCTCAGTAACCCTCCCGCCATCCATCCGAGAGAAGGGCCAGGTGATGGGATCCGGGTCAGGTTGTGGGAAAGTGACTCCAAGTCTCAGTGACTGCCACCTGCAGGCACTGGCACCTCTAGTTCAGCAGCTGGGGGTCGCGGTGTCCCCCCCTCCCCACCCCGCTCCGTGAGCTGCCAAGAGATCTGAGTGTACTTTGGTCCTTTCCAGTAGGGACTGGGCTTCAGGAGCTTCTAGTTGTCCTTGGACACTGCCCGGTGGTAGGGTTTGAGCCACGAAGAGCACGGCCCAACCTGCTAACCAGTGCCCCCAGGGACAGCCTCAGGGAGCCCCTGCTGTCTGAGGACCAGAGGAGCCCAGGCCTCAGCACATCCTGCTGCTGTTCTTAGGCGGAGCGGCCTGGGTCAGGGCCTCTAGTTTTGTATTTGAGGTTTAAGGGGGAAAAACAGAGTAATTCCTACTAGGTCAAAATTGTAGGTAGCCTGTTGTCAGAAGGGCGCTCTTCCATCATTGCAGGATGAAAAGGATGCCCTGGGTGCCCTTTAAAGGAAAGCAAACAATCCTTTTAAATTTGTCAGTAACCGTGATGCATGTTTTACTTTTCTAGTTCACTTTTTGAGGCTTAGCTCTTAGGAAACTGTGAAAGCTGCCCCATCGATGCTTTTAGCACTGGAATGGGGGTTTTATGTGGACTCACCCATGATTTTCAGCTCTCGAGGGTTCACAGGGAGCACCTTCTGTGAACGCTAACACGATGTCTCTGTCCATTCTGGCTCCTCATCCCGGTACACAGAGAGTCGCATGTTCCCCTAGAGCTGGAAAGCATCTGACCACCCAAAACCCCTGAAAGTGTACAAATGCGGCTATGTGGGCAAAGGCAACTGTTTTTGAGAACTTTTCCTTCAAAATCACCTGCAGAAGGCGCTTCCCGGGTCTGTCACATGTGAGGATGGATGAAAGTCATTGGAAGCTGGTAATTTAAGTATCACCCCCAAGAGTGGACAGCAAATTGTGCCCCAGAGTCTGAGGTTTGGAGGGACAAACAGTGAGGACACTACAAAGAACCCTTGTTCCCTTAATGAGGGAGCCTCAAAGGTGCGTGTGGTTCAGAGAGGGACCCAGGGGCGGGGACAGGGTGCTGTCAGCCCACAGGTGCCAGGAGGAGGCCCGGCACTGTCCAGTCCCCAGCCAGTCCATTTCGGTGGGAGTAGATCCATACTTAAGAAATAAAGCCATGGTTTATGATTCTGAAGATAAAGAGAGACTCCTATGAGAGAATATATGTATATATTTTAATGTATCTTTATTGATTTTGGAGAGAGGAAGGGAGAGGGATCTCCTGGATCCCAGGTCGATGCTCAACCGCTGAGCCACGCCGGCCAGGCAGATGCACCCCTTCTCAGGGTTCTGTCAGCACCCCCTGGGTGGCTGGAGGCGCTCCTGGTGGGAAGTCTTGAGACCGGGACTGATCCCTGCACGTTCCCCTGAATACACAACTGTGGAAAACTAGTTGGCTCAGCATCCAACCAGCCCTCTCGGGAAAACAGTGCAGTGACGGGCATGCTCAGAGGACAAGGACACATTATACTGCAGAGGTCCTTCAGGTACCATGAACTATATATGAGCAGACAGCTCTGACCCCTGCAGAGGACCCCGCCTCAAGTTGACCGCAGGCATCTGAGGTCCTGGGTCCCCAACCCTCCTCACCGCCTTCCTCACTCCCTTGGGCCCAGCCAGCTCCAAGGACACCTTGGACACCTGCCTCTCCCCCCTTCCGTCAGGCAGCCCAACACCCACCACCAGGCCGCTGCTCAGCCTCCACTCGCTGCCTCCTTCCTGTGCACTGACTCCCAATTGCAGCCTGGGGGTCAGAGGTCTTGGGGTACTGGGGAGATGACAGTTTGTGTTTCGAGGGCGCTTCCGGGAGAAGCTGAAATTACACGACCCAGACCCACCTTGGGGAAGGAGCAGCACCAGTCTCGCCCTGGTCGGGAGCCAGACATTGAAAACCCTGGCTCTCAACCTGGAAACCCGGAGCCCTGGTCTCTCTCCTGTGCTCCCTCCAACACCTGCTGCCCTCCTTTCCCACCCTTCCCCCAGGAAGGAGTTTGGGAACCCTGCTCAGCTCCGACACCAAGCGCAGACCCCTCCCCTGCACTACCCCTTTCCCCCACCTCCTCCCTCCTTAGGGTCTCTACCCGCCTTTTTCTAGCCCACCTGCACCTGCGTGTCCCTCAAGCCCTCCCATCCCTCCTTGCTCTCTAGGCTCCCGGTCCCCCAGTGGCCGCCAGTCTCCCTCTCCCAGCTCTCCCAGGGTCCGATGCCCCTTCCCCTGGGGCTTCCAAGTCCTAAACTGTGGGCCTCTAGTCATAAGCGTCCCGCCTTTCTCCCTCTACCTGTTTTTAAGGACTCACACCCCTCAACCCCCACCCATGCCCCTGTGCTTTTTCCTTCCTTTTTTTCCTAAATGTTTTCCTGTGTTTCCCCCCCACCTACAGGCGTGCACACCCCACCATGTGTTCCCCAAATCACTTCTTTGGGCCCACGATCAAAGGCACCCATCTGAGTCTTCAAGAATCTAATTCTTTCTTCCAATAAGCCACCCTGCCTCTCAAGACCACACCCGGGTCTGGAAGAATGGCTCCCTCTTTCTCCCAACCCCTCCTCCAGCTCCAGGGACTCCTCTGAGGGTGGGCCCACCATTCAAACCCCACCCCAATTTGGAGTCCTCCGCTTCCCCTGCACACTACCTCCCCTCCTAATACCCTCTACATGCCTTTCACCGAAACCAGAGTAACAAACTCTGCCCCTCCTTTCCTCTCTTCCTCTTTAATGATTACAGTCACCATGGAACTCTGCCCTTCTTGCCCACTCTTGCAGCCCCCTGGTCTCTGAAGGCCATCTGGCCTGCAGGTCTCTGTAGCATTTTCTCTATGCTCAGAAGCTAACCAGAGCCAACAAAGCCCAACAGAATGTCAAAGATAGGGTCTATTTCCCAATACCCTGTATCCTGTTTGTGGTCTCTCTTTGAAACAGGCATACAAAGTTTTTGAAAATGACATAGAAAGCCAAGAAGGTCTCCTGTGTTGTGGCTGAGCCCCTGGAGGGCACCCGGTGATCACAGGGCAGTGGAGGCATTAGGAGCGCATGCCCAGGTGGACATGTGACTGTCCAGTAGAGACTCCCCACTCTTCCGCCTCTTTAAGGAGTCCTTACACCCCATACACCCCACACAGTGTCAATAACAGAATATCTTGAAAGATTTTTGCTTCTGCTTTCTTACATGGAGGCAAAGATGCAAGTGGAATTGTACAGTGTTGGTGGTTAGGGTCCTTCCAGCTCTGTAGCCAGGAGTGGGTCAATCACCACACGTGTGATTTTTTAAAAAATATATCTTTATTGATTTCAGAGAGGGAGGGAGAGGGAGAGATATATAAACATCAATGCTGAGAATTATTAATCGGCTGCCTCCTGCACATCCCCTACTAGGGATCGAGCCCACAACCCAAGCATGTGCCCTGACCAGGAACCGAACCTCGATCTCCTGGGTCATAATTCGATGTACAACTGCTGAGCCTACAGGATTGCTCTACCCAGCAAAGCTGTCATTTAGAACTGAAGGTCAGATAAAGAGCTTCCCAGACAAGAAAAAGCTAAAGGAGTTCATCACCACCAGACCAGCACTACAGGAAATGTTGAAGGGTCTTCTTTAAGGAGAAGAAAAAAGATCCAAAGTATGAACAATAAAATGGCAATAAATCCATATCTATCAACAAATGAATCTAAAAATCAAAATAAATGAACAAGGAATCTAATGAACAAAATAAACTGATGAATAAAATAGAACCCTAGGCATGGAAACATGGAACAGACAGGAATCTCAGAGAGAAGGGGGAGAGGGGCCGGGAAGAGATTAACCAAAGTACTTATATGCACACATGCATTACCCCTGGTCACAGACAGCAGGGTGCTGAAGGCCTGGGGCAGGGTGGGATCCGGGTGGAGGGGCACAGTGGGGGGGGGGGAAAGGAGGGGACATCTGTTCTACTCTCAACAATAAAGATTGAACTTAAAACAGAATGGATATACAGAGCAGTTAAGAGAATCCTCACAGTGGTTTCTAGATCTGTAGGTAAAAGCTATCACTGTAGGAAAAACAAACGATGCTTAGTGAAGACTTCTCAATCACTCTCTCTCCTCCACTAACAATTCAGTAAAAGAAAAACATATCGCGTCCCAGGGCAAATGAGAGAGATTAGAGCCGTCATCCAAATGAAGGATACAGGGGTCACGGTTCCCGGCATACCCCCATTTAATTCATTAGTATCTCCAAAACTGAGATGGGTAATGGCAGATAACACTGCATTACCACAAACACAACCTAATTTAAACAAACTTGTCATTTTGTGACAAATGTTGTATGATAACTAGAGCAGCTAACCATTCACATATATGCTAGGCAGCTGTTGATCTGAAAACAGTCTTTCCAAAACTCACCAGGAACTGGTTCAGCAACAGTATGCGTTTACAAGGCACCAAAACTACCCATTCATGGTCTCTCACTCTCCACCTGCGTAGCCCACAGGATTCTGGGCAATTTCAGGACATCACATTGGTCCATTACAGCGATTTTCAACCTTTCTCATCTCATGGCTCACATAAACTAATTACTAAAATTCTGAGGCACAACAAAAAATATATTTGTTGCTGATGTGACAAAAAAATAGGTATAATTTTGATTCCTTCACACCACATGGCTATTGTCATGTTGGCTGTTGCATTTTTTTATTTGACAATCTAAAGGAAAAGAAGTCAGTCGCCCTGACTAGATAGTTAGGTAGTGCATGCTTTAAAAATCCTTGCAGCCCACTGGTTGAAAATCGCTGGTCCATTATAGTGATGACACACGATGAGCAGACTATCTGAACCAGAAATTGCAAGTATTCGGAATGCCTGAGGAAGACCCGGGGCCTTATCTTCCTTGATGGTCAATGACAACAGCCAAGGCAATCAGATCCACTGATATGATGCCACTGACAGAATCAGCTCCAGCGATCAGCAATTGAAGCAAAGTGTGAGAGTTCCATGAGCTATAGGTATAATAGGCAGCTAGACAGACACGAGCAGAGCAAGGATGATGGGCCAGGTAGAGAAGCTCACCAGGGCACAAAGCCCTGGGTGCCTAGCAAGGGGCAAAACTGGGGGAAAAGGACCTCACCCCCAGGGTCACCTTTCTTCCCCCAGCACATTGCTAGTCCTGTGGTTTGGACTCCTGACCTTTCATATTGATGGTCATGCAGTTTAGACCCCCTGGCCTTTCCTCCCTGAAGGTAACATCTAGTCCTAAGTTGTATTTCAGCTGCCAAAACCAGAAAAGCAGCAAAATTAGACAAGTGACATCATGGCTGCCCCACCATCAGTTCTATTGCCTAATGACCCCCTGCCCAAGCGCTGGCCAACCAGTGGGTCCTGACCCTAAAAGAGCACATCTGGGAAGCTGATGAATATTCTATTGAGATCCTCCCCTGAGACCCCCCCCATAAGATTTCCACTTGCAAAAGAGAGATAAATATCCTCAATGCAAAAGACCCAGGGTGCCCTCTCCCAACAGGGAGCATGCCTGTGTCATTACCTTTCCCTTCTCCTTCCCCCACAGGCACGTATCTCCTATACTCCGAGGGACCTCATGAGACTTGCAACAAGGGGAGCAATGGGCAATGGCAGCTTGTCCCTGGCTCACCCCCTGAACCTGTCTCCGAGGCCCCATTTTCTCTGACTTCCCAGGGAGCCAAAGCCGCCCCGCCTGGGCTCTCCTGTTGCTCCTTCTAGGCCCTTCCTTGGTTCACTGCCCTGAGTTGTTTTTGCTGCAGCCAATAAATTCTTGCTTGCTTTGATGCACTTTGTCTCTTGAATAGAATCTTTCATTCAAGGAGAAAAGAACTGAGGTCGCTCCTCTTGCCGATAACACAGGGACGTGCACATCTGCGACCATTCAGGGATCTGCTACATCTATGAGGCTTTTAGGACTCCATTAGTCTGGGCCATGCTGGACGTACCCTCCAGAGTAAAGGACCCGTTGCCGCACTTGAACCTCTATCTAATCCATGTTAGAAGGATGAAAGGCCAGTTTTGAAGCCTCTGGTGGGACCTAATAAGAGAATAACATGCAGATGCCCAGGGTGTGGAGCAAGGCCATGTTTCTACAGCAATAGAACAACATTCCTGACCTGCTTCTAGCTTCAGGAGACATGGAGGATGAACATGCCCGGTAGCAAGAACTGCTGATCATGGCCTGGGTTCTATCCCACCCACCAACCTAAGGACAGGTGGGAGAGCAGCATCCACAACAAGTGGAAGTGTTACAGCCTGGATTAGACAAGGACAGGTGGCCAAGACAATTGGCACCTACCGGTCCAGCACTGCGACCTGTCACACATCCCTCCGCTGCAGACTCACAGAAGTTCACTCTGACAAGTCAACAAAGAAGGGAAAGAGGACACATGCTCCAAAATGATGCTTTACCTCGATCCCTGACGCAGTCATAGTTTCCGCACCTGTCCAAACTCCTGTTCAGCCTTACACACTCACGTACAAATGCTTGGGATGTGGTTAGCTTGTTTATTGGAATAAAGGAGGACTTTGAAAAGAGGGCAACATTTTGCTTTTGCTGCATGCTGATCCCCTACTGGGAATCCAGCCCGCAACCCAGACATGAGCCCTGACCACTATTCGAACTGTGATCACCTGGGTCATAGGTTGATTGTCAACCGCTGAGCCACGCTGGCCAGGCTCTTGTCAGTTTTCAAGTCCTTGTCCATTCCTCCATTCTCCATATTGCACCCCTAAATCCATCCCAATCTAGAAGAGCAATACCTTGGACTTCAAGGAGGAAATTTCAGTTGTTCCCCCTCATATGGTAGGTCCACCCCTTATCCAGGGTCCTCATCTTCACCCTTAAGCCCCTCCTCCAAAAAGCCCTCCTCCCTGGCACCACTCCACTCACCTAATCCCCAATATATCCAACATCCCAAACCCCACCCAGGCTTTACAATTGGCTTATCCCGACTGCACAGGAGCCCATCCCTTCATGCTATTCTCTGCTGCCCATCTCTGGTCTCAACTCCCCACCTCTGGGTCAGATCCTCTAGGATTCAACCCAATGCTTGCTGGCCATCAGAAGGGACAAGCAAGACAACTCTCAAGGTAGAAGGTCTTTCTCAGCTTCTGAGTGGTTTTTGCACTGTTTCAGATAGGCGCCGCGAATCTGTGAAACGAACGGAGACAGCCCACACTTGAGAACCCAAATGTCAGCCCTGAGGTGGAAACCCAGGTGGGCACTGGGGAGAGAGCCTGCGGTGAGGCCATGGGTAGCTGACAGCAGCCGGGACCCTATTCCACCAGAGGGGGGCGGCCGATGGCTTTGCAAGGGGTCATTACAATAAGCAGGCTGTCGTTGTTATGACAAAATAGCTGTTAACATCTGTGTGATCCTATTCCTCAAAGCAAACATGTGGATATGTGGAATTACAACAGTGTTGGCGCTTAGGGCTGCTGCGGGTCTGTGCCCTTCCTGGCCGCTACCAGGTCAGCGGGCTTCAGCTGCCGGGGACAGAGGCTTGCTCTCGGGGGCCCTGTTTAGCCCATCACAGCATTAGAAGAACTTCCAAATAGTCAAACTTACTAAGCAAACAATGCTGGTCCTGTAGGAGGACTATATGCTCCCTGGCACTGTGTGTGTTGGGGAATGGGTGTCTTTCCCTCTCAGTCCCTCCTGCATTTGACTGTCCTTATTGGCCACCCCACTGGCTGGGCTGGAGGAGGGGTTGGGGAATCTGACTAGTGGGTGCCCTATCAAGGCTTGGGGGGGGGGGCCTGCCTCTATAAAAAGGGACCTCCTCCAAGGAACACTTCAGTTTGAACTCAGGAAGGACAAGGCTATGGATCCTCTGCAGGAAGTTGTAGCTACTCTTCTCCAGAGGCGCACAGAAGAAGCTGGGGCTATTTTCAATAGGCGCAGAGAGGAGGTTTGGGCTTCCCTGTTTTCTGCTTTCTCTAAGTACTTATGGACTTTCTTAAGAAATAGACTGACAGCCCTGGGATTTGAGCAAGCCAGGCTTTTAGACCCATACGCTCCGGTCGCTATCGAGGTTTCTATGCTCCTTTTAGCCAGAGCGATTTTAGAGGCGTATAACTGATAGGACATGAAATGTTTACTTTAGAAAGATAATACTTTACGTTACTTTAGAAAGGTAATACTTTACATTACTTTAGAAAGGTAATACTTCTCCAACTAGAAGTGACTGTGCTTTAATTTCGGCTTATGAATCCTGCTTGCGTCTACACAATCCTTGTGAAATCTTAAAAGAGAAACTCACATTTGTATGAGATTCCCTGGCGGCGTCCTCCCGAGGCTGCGGAAGCGCCGCCAGGGATGTGCCCTTCTGAAGCTGGTCGTCGCGGTCCTACCACCAGCACCTTGAGCCTGACAGGACAAAGGAGGCCCGACAAGAGTGTGGGGTCAGGGCCGGTTGTCCGGTGACTTTCTTCTCCTTGTGAGGTGAGTCTCTGGCCCCGGCGCTGAACAGGGAAGGGGTGGGGGGTCCGGAGGGAACCGCCGCGAGGGGCCGGAGGGTACCGGGAGACGAACATGGGGCAGGAGGACATACCCAGGGGGCAGGAGGTGCCAGCTGTGAGCCTGCGTGGGGCCTGGGGGATAGGGAGATTTTAGGGGTGAAATTCTGTAATGGCGTCACCAGCCTTTGAAAACATGGCGTCAGCTGGAAGACGTGAAGGCGCCACCCGGAAGAAGACATGAAGGTGCGGCTGCCACGAAGGCAGGGGAGAGGAGGGGAGCGGAGCGGAGGGGAGGGAGGGGAGGGAGGAGGGAGGGGAGGGAGGGGACGGGGAGGGGGAGGGGGAGGGGGAGGGGGGGAGGGGGAGGGGGAGGGGAGGCCACTTCCGGGTTAGCGGGGAGACGTGGACAGGATGCCGGCGCAGAGAACATTCTCGGTAACGCAGTGGGTGCTGGGAAGAGGGCCCCCAGCGGGTCTTGGGCAGGAGCCTTCAAGGTCCTGGCTGCCGCCAGCGGGCCTGCGCACCCATGGGTCGTGGGCTGGTACCCGGGCTGCAGATTCGCCCCCCTCCTCGGGGCGGGCGGGCGAGACAACCAGCCAACGTGTCTCTCTCACATCCGTCTCTCTCTCTCTCCTCCTCCCTCCCTCCCCCCTCTCTGAGAACACAGTGGAGCCGGGCCGGGCGTGGCTCAGCGGTTGGGCTTCGACCTAGGATCCGGTCGGGGCACATGCCTGGGTTTCCCGCTCCAGCCCCAGTGGGGGGCTTGCAAGAGGCAGCCGATCAATGACTCTCATCACTGATGTTTCTTTTTCCCTCCCTCTCCTTTCCTCTCTCTGAAATTAATAAAGATATATTTTAAAAAAACAAAAAACACAATGGAAGAAATATCCTCATGTGAGGATTAACAGTAACAAGAAGGGACAAGTGACAGTAGGGACGGAGGGAAGATGAAGCTCCGTGCTGCAGAGGATCCCCCAGAAGTTTAGAGACAGACCTTGGCTGGGCAGCGTGTGGACTTGAACAAGGGGGCGCTTAGACCTACAGTTTAAACAGCCTAGGATATGACTGAGGCCTCTGGGCAAGTAGTCCAAGCCCTGTAGGATAATCTCTCACCCCGAGATTGACCCCCCCTGCTCCAGGGAATGGCCTTTCTTCATCCTTCCCTCACCCCTTTCTTCTTGCCCTCTCCCCCTCCCTCTCTTTTCTATATTCCTCTGGGCTCTGCCCATCCTGGCCCTCCAGGCCACAGCCCTCCGTCTCCATTTTCCAGATTTTCCTGGGCTCCCTACACTCCAGGTCTCCCTGGTCCTCTATTCCCCTCCACCACAGCCTTCCCTGCTTTCTACATTCTTCTGCCTTCAGAACTCCAAGGTCTTCCCGCCCTCACCCTGCCCCCTTACCTCTCACAGGCTCCTTTTCAGCCTCCATATGGGGCCTCGGTTAGTTTCACATACAGATCTTGGCATCTTGCTAACTGGAAAGCTTGGCTGAAGGACGTCTTGAAGCTCAGAGGTTGATATTAGCTTTCCTATCCACAACCAGAGACGCCACAACCACCCAACCCGTGGATGCCTTTGAAATCAACTGCATCACAGCCTGGTCGGAGCGCTAACTGGAAGCTGCCCCACTGCGGAAACAGGTACTTTTTCTGTCGCACCCACGGGCCAGGGCAGGAAATACACCATATCCTGTTTTGAAGTGAAAAACACCCTCAACCTTCTGTTTCCACAGGGTCCTGATGTCATTTTCCAGTCTCTGCCCATTCTCTGGATTTCTAGCCCCATGTGAAATTGAATTTCTCTCTTCACCTTTGTCCCTGTCTCCTCTCCCTTGTCGGTCTGTCCAGTGAGTCTTACTCCTCAACCTGCAGCTCCTGCACCCCTGGAGTTTGCCCCTCTGTGTCCCTTAGTGTAACTCAACACGTGCAGACACACATACACACAGTTACACATACATACGCATAATCGTGCACATACACATGTACATAGACACACATATACACAGATATAGATATAGACACAATTACACATATATATATATAACTGTGGTTGGCAGTTAGGCAGACATGAGCAGAGCAAGGACCATAGGCCAGGTACAGAAGGTCACCAGGGTAGAAATCCCTGGGTGCCCAGCAATGAGAAAAACTGGGAAACAAGGACCTCGCCCACAGGGTGACCCTTCCTCCCCTAGCATATCTTTGGTCATGCAGTTTAGACCCTGCCCTGACCTTTCCTCTCCTGGCATGTGGCTAGTCGTGCTATAGACCCCCCTTTGAGGGGGAATGAACAAAGGGCCGGAGAATAGCCCTAAAGCATTAAGTCCCCAGAACAATGAGGTTCTGGTCTGCGTCAGATACATCTGGGCCTCAGTTGTGTTTCAGCTTCAGGCCCAGACAAGCAGCAAAAGCAGACAAGCGATGCCATGGCTGGCATTGACTCAAATGACCCCTTATCCTGGCACCGACCAATCAGTGGAGACCACGACCCTGAAAGGGCACTCCTGGAAAGCTGATTAATATTCTATTGAGATCCTCCCATGGTACTGCCCCTAAAATCCCCATCCTTAAAAGCCCTGAGAATGGAGGACCTAGCACAGATCTCTCTATGGAGCAAGCCCGTGCCTTTCCCCTTCCCCCAGGCATGTTTTCCTTGCCTCTCTCTCTCTCCCAAGTTCCAAGGGCCCTTCTTTGCCTCTGTAACTTGTTTCCTAAGCCCATTTCTTCTATGGATCAGGATCACTTCTTCTACCTCTGTGACCTTCTAAATAAACTTTCTTTTATAGTTTGAGTCTTGGCTCTGAATTCTTTCTTAGCCAGAACTCAAGTACCAAGGTTGCTGAACCCAGGTCCTGTCTGACTCCACTGGTCTAAAACCTGGTGTTGTTTCACCACCAACATAATTCTCTCTCTCTCTCTCTCTCTCTCTCTCTCTCTCACACACACACACACACACAGCCCAGAGGGCTCTCCCCCTAAGCTCTCAATCCCTTTCTTCAAAGCCACTTCCCTCTAGGTGTGGAGTTTCCTCCCTTTTCTTACTCCCTTTAACCCTGACTTATGTTCTGGTCTCCCATCTTACCTTTGCCCAGAATCCCACCCTGCCTTGTCACCACGCATTGCCACTTGTAATTTCCAAAGCAGCTGACCGCCCCCCCCCCCCCCCCCCCCGGCCAAAGTACCTGATAGTTTTCTTAAAAGCAGTTACACAATAGAGGAAATGGTTTTGGTTTCCTGCTCAGTTCCTATACTCCAAGCTGCTCCTTCATCCCGCAGATACTTCTGCAGTATAGATTTCCCTCAGCTGAACCAAAGTCTTTTCCCCACACCTACTCCTGAGAGCAGGCAGCAGCCAGGGACAGCCTGGCACAGGGCTCTGGAGCCCAAAGTGAGGTGACTTGGCCACAGTGTGTGCTCCAGAGCCCCTGTGTTCAGGCTGCAGTAGGTCCCCAGTCAGACCTGACCCCTGCTAGCTGCCTGGCTGTGTGCCGCCTTGATTCCCCCCAGCACCTCCTCCATTAACCTTCTAAATCCTGTCTCCCGTTCCTCTAGGAAGTGTGACCTGAGATCATCCACATCAGCAGCGATCCTCGGAAGCTGGCCCCAAGGGTCGTTTCTGGTTTCTATCACTCACCACAGGACAGGACCTCACACACCTGGAAGGTAGTGACGAAGATTCATTCTATTTTTTAAAACTCTAGGTTTACGAGATTTGCCAGCAGTTACAGGTGTCAGTTTATGCAATCCACTGGTGCTGGCACAAAGCTGTGCTGATTTTTCTCCCGGGTGTTGACTTTTCATATTTGGAGGCTTGTGTGTTTTCAAGCACAGAAGGTCAGAACAAGCCAGTTTCATCAGCATTGTAAATGTGAGGCTGTAATTGCATTTTGTGATTTACACACTCTATTAATTGTTGTCTAAATTGTTCAATATGTTCTGTTGGAGCACTTGAAGCTTCACCGTAAAATCGTTTGTTCATATTTCTGTGCTTTTTGCGAAAGCACCAAAGCCATTCATCCATTGTTGCTTTGCATAGGATTTGCCGACTTCATTGCTGCAGATTTCAATTCAACCTCCCAAACTGGAGCCCCACAAGAATGCTGTTGCACTTCCCACCCCAGCAGTGCTTCTTCAGCAGGTTTCACATGCCAATTTCATGTTTTCTGAGCTTGGTGTTTGCACCTACATCACATATTAACACAATTTGAAAATTCTGTCTTTTTTTAATGGCTGATACAGTTGGCTTTTTAATGCCATATTGTTCACATATATGAGACACAGACACTTCTGACTCCAAGTTTTGCCTGACTTCTAATTTTTGATTTAGCGTTAAACTGACTCTTTTCTGTTTGTACATACTTTAAGGTTAGCGTTACAATGATGTGTTTTACCATACATACATAATTTTATTTTAAAGTATGTTTTTATTGTTCTGAGAGAGGAGGAGGGAGAGGGAGAGAGAAACATCAATCATGAGAGTGAATCATCCATCAGCTGCCACCTGCACGCCTTCTACTGGGGATTGAGCTGAAAACGGGCATGTGCCCTGACAGGGAATCCAACTGTGATCTCCTGGCTCATAGGTCGACACTCAACCACTGAGCTGCACCAGCCAGGCATTACATACATCATTTTAAATTTATACAGAACAGGCCTAGTATATGTGCACATTCACCAGTCACTGTGAACAAGCAAGTGCACACGCCCGGAGCGTGGCTGAGTGCACGTCAGAACATCGCCTGGTGCGTGTTAAAACTGCTGCAGAAAGTCATGCCAGGCGACAGCAGCACCAGTTACCACATGCGATGCTGTGTGATCACGTGCTAATCATTCGCTGAACATCATTTACAAAGACCAACTCTCAAATTTAAGTATGTGGACTATAGTCGTAGATATGTTGGCATAAGCATTGGAGACTTGGGGTCCCGTGGGTGAGTATGAGGATGCCCCCAAAACACACCACAGAGTAGTAGAGTTAGGGGAGAGGCTGGACATAGATAGAGAAAAGATGCCAAGGCCACAGTGGCCCCTGTAGCCTGGCCCTCCCTTTGCACTTGGAGGTTTTCTTGAGGCGAGGCACTAGTGATGACCCTAGGAATCGCCCTTTGGAAGATGACCTCCGACTAGAGAGCTCCTGCAGAGTTCTCACTATGTTGGTAGGAAAGCGATGAGAAGGTAGAAACTTTCGCCTACGTCGTAGCCTCCTGTCTGGACAGTCGTGATCAAGGCAAATTGGGATCCCAAAAACTGGGACCCCAAGGAGGCTGCACTGCTCTCATTTTTGTCTGAGGCGATGATTGACATCGCTTAGGACTCCCTACAGGCGGGTTATATATGAGAGACAGTATCGTTTACCTGGGGGGGTTGCCCAGATCACGGTATGGTGAAAGGGCTCCACAGAGTGAGCATGATTTGTCCCACCCATAGCTCTGGTTAGTCCATAACCAGTTCACGGACTAACCAGACAGGTTGTGGCAGGTGACTGTGGACTACCGGGAGCTCCATAAAGTGGTGCCCCCAATCCACGTCGCTGTACCTAATACCACTCAGTTTACTAAACGAAGTCAGCAAGTGTCTGAGCATATGCCATTTTGTATTAGATCTTGCTAATGCCTTCTTCAGTGTTCCTATAGACCCTCAGAGTCAAGATCAATTTGCCTTCAGCTGCAACGAAGAATGCTGGTTGTTTCAGGTGTGGTCGCAGGGCTACCTGCATAGCCCCACCATCTGTTAAGGCTCAGCAGCCAAAGGTTATCTGTATGGAAAGGCGGGGAGGGGGTTGCATCACATCATTCTAATGATGGCATTATGCTAACCGCTAATGACCTTGCTATTTTGCACATGGGGTCGGGAGAGTCTGCTATTTTACACATGGGGTCGGGAGAGTCTGCTGGAGCACCTAGAAGGATGAGCATGGGTCCTAAACCACAATAAGGTGCGAGAGCCTGGGGCCTCTGTCAGATGCTTGGGAGTTGTCTGGTCCCGTAAGACAAACGTCATTTCAGCTGCTGTGCTGGATATGTTTCAAAATTTCCTATGTCAGAATCAGTGAAACCATTGTAAACGTTCTTGGGCTTGCTGGGATATTGCAGGCCTTTCATTTCCCATCTAGCTCAGCTGTTACATCCCTTGTACAGATTAGTAAAGAAAGGAGCCACCTGGGACTAGAGACAAGAGGGTACTGATGCCTTTACCGCTGCAGAGGTGGCAGTGAAACAAACTCAAGAATTAGGGGCAGTGGATGCAACCAACCTGTGTGAACTAATGTTCTGGTCTATCCAGAGGGCTTTGGGTGGGGCCTATGGCAAAAGCAGGATGGGTGGAAGGTGCCCCTAGGCTTCTGGTTCCAATTGTGGAAGGGAGCTGAGAGGTAGAGTTCTCTGGAGAAGCATCTGCTACAGCACACGTTAGTCTACAGCATGTGGAGAGCAGCACAAAAGCCCTGCCAGTGATGTCAAAGACAGAACACCCCACTGCTGGTGAACTGGGAATTGGCCAGACCCCACTCGGACATGGCTCAGTCCACTACCCTGCACAAGTGGTATGCCTGCGTGCAGCAACGGGGTGCCCTATCGACCAGTCCACGTAGTGCCGAGCTGCATGCCACCCTGTGCCCAGCCATGTTTATCAGTGAAACGCCTGTGGGCACTGCCATGGATCTGTGGACACACTCACTGTGAGAATCCCGTGTTAAAGAAGATCAGGCACCAGTCCCCTCAACTGCCTAGTACATCAGTGGGTCCGCTAAAGGCAGCCCATCCCCAGTGGCCATACAGCTGCATGCAGACGCTGGATGGAAGAAGTCAGCAGTCAAGGGGCTGAGCTGAGAGTGGCTTGGATTGCGCTGATGCATGAACCAAGTCCTATCGCCAGGCCTCACTGTGTGGAGAGGACAACAGCATACAGACAACCGGGAAGTCCAGCACCTCCCACTGTGGGGAGCTGAAAGGCGTGATGACATCGGGGAAAAGACAAGAGGCTTGAGGTCACAGTTTACCAGGTACCGGCCCACAGTGTTCCGTCCCCTCCAGGGAATCAGAAGGCAGATGAGCTGGCCAGGTCCGATGCACAGAGGAAAGCAGTGGCCCTCAAGAAGGGACCCTGCTGGCTACACAGAAAGACTGGACACGACGGGTGCATACTCTTTGGGAAACTGCCAAACAGATGGGCCTGACCCTCACCCACACCCACAGTAAGGAGGCCTGCCAGGAATGTATGTCTTACTCTCTTGGATACAAGACACACTCGCCATGGCATCTTGGACAGACAGCGAGGGCGGGAGCACCAGCCGTGGGGAGGCAGGTAAACTGCATCAGACCCTTGCCACTGTCTCAGGACTGCAGACCTGCATTATTACCACGTGCAGGGTAGTGGACTGAGCCATGCCCGTGTGTTGATACTGCCACCGTTGCAAGCATACCCTAGTAAGAAAACAACCCAGAAGGCAGCCATACAGGGACTTAGGTAACTGTGTGTTACATGTGGACGGCCCATGGATATCAACAGTGACCAGAAGACTCACCTCATGGGTCACCAGGTGCAAGAATGGGCCAACGAGAACTATATGATGTGGCACTTCCATCTGCCCTACAATCCTAAAGTCCCTGGATTGATTGACAGGATGAATGGACTGTTGAAATAGGCTCTGCAAAGAGAAAGCTACTCTTTTGATGGGTGGACACGTGGATTGCCAGAAGCTCTGATACAACCCAACAGCTACACCAGACAAGCACGTCCTAGTGTATAGCATCTCTTAACCAGTGGACCACTGACAGCCATGAGGATTCTGCTGAGAGCTTGACAGCTGAATGGACTCTGCAACTGGGGCCACATATGCCATATTACTGACGGCTCCACACAACCTAGGGCTAGGGACCAGTCACCTACGGGTACCTTGGGTATGGCAGGCTCCTCCCAGATGGTTTTGGCTCACTGGAGCCTACAAGGAGGGCCACAATCTTAACTTGCAGATAACTCGTTGGTTGCTTCCAACACCCCCTTGTTGGCTGGTGGTGCAGAACCCATCAGACCAAACACTAAGGGCACGCCCTTGGTGGTGATTTGGAGTACAGTAAAAGCTTGATATAACCAATTCAGATGAGGGGATATCCGTTAAAGCTGAAAGTCCATTATATAATAAAGTAGGTTTTCCTAATGCATATGTTAAAAAATTGACAAATCAGTCAACTCGAGTAAACAAATGCACATGACTGGGGCGTGGCTTAGCGCACTTTGGAACATCGGCTGGCATGCGCCAAACTGCTGCAGAACATCATGCCCTGGAACAGCGGAACCAATTACCACATGCGACGCTGTGTGATCATGTGTTAATCATTCCCCCCGAACATTGTTTAAGAGCAGTGACTCTTGGATTTAAATATGTGGGTGAGTCGTAGATATGTGACATTTACTTATGTTGGCAAAATTACTACAGTGTTTTTACCAACATATGGTCTACTTGCTAAAATTTGTTAAAAATAACAGTGAAGTAACAAAACAAAAGAAACACCTGTTGATTTAATTGTAAGCAAATCTCGGTTAAAAGCATGTTAAAATTAACAGTGTTAATTTCCACGTATGACATATGGACTGGAAACTTTGTCCATTAAATCCAAAGTTTGTTAAATCCAAAGTCTGTTAAATTGAGGTCCATAAAACTAAGGGTTTACTGTATTATGATTTCTCTCCTTATGTTAGCATCCCAATTGCCCCATCCCCAGCCAGGAACTCCATGTGGTATTGTAAACCAGAGCAGAACCACTCCCAGCCACAGCCCTCAGTACAGTTGACAAAGTAGCCTGTATTTTGCCTGAAGCTTATAGTTCACCATTGCTTGTGCCTGCAGCTTCTTAGTCTTTCCTGCCATAGCATGCACGGTAACCTACTTGCCAACTGGGCTCACACATTGGCCCTACACCATAGTAAGAACTACCGGGTCCATGGGGAAATGCTTTCTTCTGCCGCCAACAGACTCCCATGGAAGAGCCAAGTCTCTACCATTCAGCAGTTAGGGACTGACCCTCTGTCCACTTGGTTCAGTCTTTATCATACCCGGCAAGGGGGTTCTAATAGGAGCTGTCACCTGCTTGTTGATTATGCTAGGTTTCTGTGGAGTGTACTGCTGTTTCCCCTCAGACTCTAAACCATTGTGGTACAAAGTGTGCAAGGCAATTCATGGAAGATTGTCGCATGGAATGGAAGCACCCATATTACCTCTGGGGTGGAGTGTAGCGGAGCTCACTTTAGAGATGCAATATGGCTCCAGCAGCAAGGCCACTGGCAAATGTCCAACTCTGTGATTGTTTAGCTCTCTGTAGCCTCAGGCTGGGCTGATTACTCAGAAAACCACAATGTACTCAAGACAAACATCATGCCCCCAGGAAGGAGTTAATGAATGTATAGAATGTGACAACTGCCTGATGTTATCTGTTAACTTAGAAATGCATTGTTCTTTTTTGTGGTCTATGACTACCCAGCATCTGATTTGACTTCACCCCCTGTAAAAAGGGATCCTGTCCTGGGAGGGATACGGATTTTTCCCACCAGCCACCACTGGGAGCCACTGCTTTGCCGTGCATTTAAGTTTCTCCTATTAAAGTTCTTATGAATTTGAATGAGGCTATGTGTCACTTCTTCAGAGTCAATCTTGAATTTAGACTTTGGAGCTTTCCCCCCAACAGCAGGTACGATTAAATTAAGGATCTTGAGATGTGGAGATAATTCTGGATTATCCTGGTGGGCTGTTATAGAAATAGATTTGTATATAGTGTGTATTAGAGTCAGGAATATAAGTTTGATGTGTGTATTAGACTTGAAATAAGTAAGTCCATTTTGTGTGACTGAGTGTAGCTGTGAGGCCTGCGTGCCGCGATAAGATGAACACTTTGTAGCCCCGGCTTCCAAGCAGGCCCGCGCTCTGTGGGACCCCGATAAGACACACTGAAGACGCACCACATCTTCAACTGACCTGTTAAAAGCAGGAGCTTTTCGGCCACATCCTTGGACGCTTGTCTGCCCTTCACAGGCTTCGTCCCCAGCTCCAGGAAAGCTGACTCTGCCTTGCTCTGCCCTGCACCTCTCTGCGGGAGCTTCCAGAGGGCTGCAGTGACCGACGCCATCGCGGCCGCACCCCCGTGTGTGTGTCTTTCTGCGGATCCTCCGGGTGGCCCTGCTGGTGCTGAGAACCATCGGGAACTGGTAAAGAAACCCTGTGTGATTTGCTTTATGTTTGTCTCTGTGTCTCCCTTCTTGAAACTTGAGTTATTGGCTCGGTCTCACTGAACCAAAGTGTCTCTCGGCCCTCACGGTGGTATAGCCACGTATTGGGAGTTAGACCACCTGCGTTTACGTCTCCAGAGAAACTGGGACAATTGGCGTAGTCGGCAGGACTGTGCCAAAGAATTGGCAGTATACGCAGGATTTTATTTTACAGCAGGATATGACCTGTTGGTGTGTATTACAGATGAATACACACATTCTAAATTAATTCTAGACTTTGAATTTTATGTCAGCTTTAAAAGTTTTTAATTGGATATACCCGGAATTAGCTGTATCAATTTGAAACTTTGAAAACTGTGGGAAATACACCTGCTCTCTGACCAAGTGAGTTCAGTGCACTATAATCTATGCGCGTTCACCGTTTGGAACTTAGGATATTTTGAGAAAGGATCGTGCGTTGCTTTCAGTTTCTCGGATCTCTGCCCACTATTACAAGCTTTAACGCCGTTCACCTGCGGGACGCACCCAGGAGGGACCTACTCCCAAAGGCTCGGCCGGAGGGCAAAAGGGGTTTCTCTGTCCCAAGGGGCCCGAGGTAGCGGATTGTACTACCCGGCGGCTTGCGTGGGAGATAAAACCGGACTGTGGAGGAAGTTCGGGCCGTAGAACTGTCAGTGGACAATCAATGCCAAGTATCTCAATAAGCTTAAACAGGCAAGCGTATCCCTGGTGTGTAAATCGTGTGCCTGGTTCCTTTCGGACCCGTGTTGGCGGATTGTACCAACCGCGTGATTACGTGTAGGACTCAGTCATGGCATAAACGATCTTGGTCTTTGAAATAAGGTGTATATGTTTTCAAACTAAATTTTGAGAAAAAGAAAGTGAAATTTCTAAACCGTCCAGGTGGACGAGTTATGAAAATATTTTATGGCAGAGCTAATGACTAAAATTTCAAGAAGGATCCTTCAGTTACTTTCCAAACTACATTCTTTTCTTTTTCTCACTGATATTCGTACTTCTGTAGTCCAAAGGGCTCCCACACCTAATTCCATCTATCCCTTTGGTAGGAATGGGCCAGTAATTAGATTCACAGTTAGAAAATAAGATGGAGAAACTCAGGGCCTGTTGGAGGAGACTAACGCGTAAACAACCTCCCTTGGCAAACATCCCAGGAGAGAGTAAGTGGCGCACCCTAGAGGACGCACTGAGAAAGAAACATACTGTAGCTCATACACCCAGGCTTAATGCTGACGTAACCCATAATCCAGCTACATTCATACCAGTGATAGAGAGAGCACCACCTCAGGAGATAGTACCTATATTGCTACATACTATCCACAATTTGCAGGAAGATAATGACAGAGGGAAAGAATTGGCAAAAAAGGTAGTTAACAAATACTCAGCCAAACCCACATAGTCAGAAAGAAGATTATTAAGAGAGAACAAGGAGAGAATCAACCTGAAGAGGTTGTAGAATTTACATCTTTTGACAGAAAGGAATTATCAGAACTTAGACAAATTATTATTAAAGGAGACAAGACAGATGTAGATTGGTTAGTTTCTATCTTTGAAAAGGGAGGACATACCACCACGCTTAGTGCAGACGAATTGGCACAGGTAGTGGATGCAATCGAACTTTCTAAAGTAAAGGATGAGGTAAAGAGAGCTATGGAAAGTAACAGAGATTTAGTTCAATCTTTATGGCAGTGGATTTCTGAAGCTTGGAGGAGAGCATTTCCAACTGTAGATTTTACTTCCTCACAATTCTCTCGAGAGTGGAGATCATTAGGAGAATTACAGAAACAGCTCAGAAAATTAGTCATTCTGAATGGTGTCTCCCATCCAGAAAACGACAGCCCTTGGGAATGCCAGAATATACAAGGCATTATAAGAGCATTAATTAGAAATGCACCAGAAGGATACAAAATTCAACTCCAGAATTTAATTTCTGGTGCCACCACTGCTAATGAAGTTAAAACTAAGATTACTCTTCATGAGAACTTAATTCAGGATAAGAAATTCACCTTTTCAACAAGGGAAAAAGGCAAGGAACCACCCATAGAATCTACCTTTGCTTTCCTAACTAACATTAGAGGTCAACAGAACATGTCATTTAAGCCCAGAAAACAATTTTCAGGCAACAATAATAGGCCTCAATATCTACAGAAACAAGGAGGATACTGGAAATCTAACAATCCTTTTTTCAAAAAACCTTCTTACCCACGAACAAACAACTCTAACAACAATCTTTTTAGAAATCACAACCCTTTTAGGTCCAACAATAAAAACAACATTAATAGACAAAATTATCAGAATCAGAATCAAATTTCTTCCCCAAATCGAAACCCATTCCGTAGGCAGCAACAGGGAAACACTTTCAGTCAACAGGGAAACTGGAAGGGCCCCCGACCACAGTATTTGACGGAAGGGGGCCGATAGATTATCAAAGGAATTATGATCTAAATGAGTGTAAGCAATTTGATTTCTCAGGTATACACTATATACATACCGATAATAGACCTTATATTACACTTAATATAGTCATAAATTCCAACACTATCCCTACCACCTTTCTTGTAGATACTGGATCACAGATTTCTTTATACAATTCTAACTTCTCTAATTCAAATGGAAAATCTATTGTTATTGAAGGAGTTACAGGAAATACCATTATTGCTAACTCACTTAAATGCACTATTCTCTGTAGAGATAGGAAAATTCCCTGCACCTTATATACAGCACCTAACGTAGCTAACCTAATAGACATGGATGTCATTTCTAATATATTCTGTTCCTCAATCAAGAGTTTGGCAATTACGAAGTTTCATACCAATCTAGCAGCCATCAATATAGAGCCAGTTACTTCACCTACTCCGACACAAGCTTCCTTTACTCCCCAATATCCACTCAAGGGTGGCCATGCTGATGTCACAGCAGCATTGGAGAAATTACTCAAAGAAGATATTATTGAAATAGGTAGATCTCACACTTATAATAGTCCAATTTGGCCAGTTAAAAAACCTAATGGAACATACAGAATTACCATTGATTACAGAAATTTGAATAAGGTCTCACCCACTCTTCCAGGAACATTACCTAATGCAACTGAAGTTATTAATATTATCCAATCTGACCTGCCCAAATATATGGCAGCAGTTGATTTGTCAGACATGTTTTTTCCATCCCACTTCATGAGGACTCTAGACAGTTTACTACTTTTACATGGCAAGGAAAGCAATATCAATTTAAAAGATTACCACAAGGTTACAAAAATTCACCCACCATAGCTCACAATCTTCCAGCTTCTCACATTGATTCCCACAAAATACACCTCAAAAATCATACAGTACATAGATGATATCATGCTATACAACAACAATTTAGAAGTCTTGAGAAAAGACTTAGACTCCTTAGTATCTTATTTGCAGCAAAATGGGTGGACAATTAACCCAGACAAAATACAAAAGCCTGGCACACAAGTTACCATCTTAGGCATTAACTGGAGCTCTCAAGGCAGACCTGTTCCAGAGAAGGTTATTAATAAATTAGATTCTCTAAAATCACCCACTAACAAGAAGAAAGCACAACAACTTATGGGATTATTTATGTTCTTGAGGCAACACATACCATATTTAGCAGACATAGCTAAACCAATTTACAAAGTCACCAGGAAAGCAACCGATTTTGTTTGGAATGAGGAACAGGAGGAGGCTTTTCAACAACTTAAGGAGTACATACACCTCTTTTCTACCCTCCAGTCTATAAGACTGGGAGATAAGATAGTATTAGACATAGCTTTCCTATAGGATCATGGTCACTGGGGGCTTTACAAAAAGTCACCAGATGAGCCTAGATTAATTCCAGTGGGATTTTGGTCCAAAAAAATTTCCATATTCTCATTTTAAATACTCCCCTTATGAAAAGTTAATTTGGACTTTGTATGCTGCATTATTGCATCCTGAGCCTTTGACGGGACTTCAACCCATTAAGGTCAGGAGTACCTTGCCATTGAAGGCATGGTTAGATATGTCAGCGGAAGAATTGGCAGGTAGCCAAATTGAGGAGAAGGTACTCGCATGGAAGTGGTATATCAATTGGCGTAGTGCCAGCGGCGCTGGAGAACCAGCCCTCCTCACCGAGGAGGTTTGCAAGCTTGAGGTAGAGCCACCTACCCGTGCCAACAAGCTTGCCCCAATGGCAAAACCCATTGGAGGGCGTGGACCGAAATATTCACCCACCTTGAAAAATGCCTGGTTTACAGACGGATCAGCCTCCGTGTCCGGCGACCGACATACTTGGAGAGCTGCGGCTTTCAATCCCGCGACATGTCAAGCCCTGACAGCAAAGGGTGAGTCCAAATCTGCTCAGCATGCAGAACTCATTGCAGCATACCTAGCAGTGAGACTCTGTAGAACAACATAGAGCTAAGGTGTATATTTACACCAACTCTTGGGCCATATATAATGGTATTATATTATGGTCTAGGAAATGGAAAGAAACTGATTGGAGTATTAATGGAAAGGAAATTTGGTCCAAACCTTACTGGGCTAAGTTAGATGAATTTTCAGAAAGGATTAAGATATATGTCACACATGTTAGTGCACACGCTACAGACAACTCACCTACTACATTACACAATCAAGTAGCAGATCAATTAGCTAAAGGGCTCACACCCGATCAAGAAGTCACAATCCTTGATAGAACTAAATCATTACCCATCAAATTATCCATTAAGAAAGACAAGGATGGTAACTATTTTATACCTCTAATTCCAACTATCAAGTTAAAAAAGAGAGATGGCAAATACATGGTTGACAAACCTAAGGAAGAACTTATTCTACCAATCCAATTCATTAAACAGATTCATGCTAATTTAGGACACATTGGACACACTGCACTCATAAATTGGTTCTATAAAAGAAATATTAAGACCCCCATTAAAGATATTAAATCAGCTGTAAATTCTTGTGAAACTTGTAAAGGAACTCAGATGTTTAGGGCTTTACAACCACCTAGAATTAGTAAACCCTTATTTCCTAATCAACTTCTACAAATTGACTTTATTGGTCCATTAGCAGTACCTTTTACCCAAAAATATGCTTGTACCTTAGTAGATGTATGCACTGGAATTCTAACTGCAATTGGTCCTAATCACCCAGATGCCAATACTACTCTTAAAACAATCCAAAGTTGGATGACCCGTTTTAGTCCTCCACAATGCATTGAATCAGATCAAGGTTCACACTTTACAGCCGCAAAAGTTCAGAAATTAGCACAGGAATGTGATATTGATTGGAATTTTCATTTACCTTATAACCCTACAGCAGCAGGTACAATTGAAAGACATAATGGTCTTCTTAAACATAAGATTCAAACTTTGATGATGGACAGACACTTCACGTCTCTACAAGAGCTGTTAGATAGAGCTACCTTTTTACTAAATAGCAGACCTAGACCACAGAGGTTATCACCATTTGAAGAACTTTATGCTCCTCATCTTGAAAAAATCCCAGATTATGAATTTGTCCCACCTACACCTAAAATTCATAGAAATTTACCTTATAAAATCTTAACCCAAAATCCTAAAGATGGCTCCCTATCCCCACAGGAAATAATTGCACACAGCGGAGCCTCACTATATTGGACTGTAAATAACAAGGGACATTTACAACAGACCAAGATATGCCATTCTCAACCCTTTACTTGAGGCCTACACTTATCATATTGCTTTACGCACTTCTATCAGCCATACCTCCTTTCTTTCTCTTACAAATCCTTATAGTCTTTATATCACAGGATGCGTTTAGGGACCGTTGTGAAAATCGTTACTTTCCTTCTTATTCTTATTCTACTCCTCGCCATAGCGATGGGCACCCTGACTCTTATGTGGTGCCAATGGAGAACATACACTCCACCCATCACACCTAATGATACCGAACATCTTCGAGGAATAATTCATGATATCATTTCCAACCTCACTACCCCCACATCTTGGTTCTATAATCACACTGTCTGTATCCTGACAGGTCTATCCTGGAGCGATGGGAGCTCAACATAACCGAATTCCTTCAGAATGTCAAAGGAAATATAGTTACCCCATCACCTGATACTATTCAACTTTCTAATCCTACTCCTCCTCCATCGCCAGATATTGCTGATATTGTGGCTTTACCACAACCTCCTACTCATACCCCTTCAGCACCTACTGCAACCCAACCTTTACAACCTTCTACTCCTCTTTACCCACTTTCACACCTGAACCCACCGCCACAACAGAGAAATTACCACAGACTCTATCCTGATCTTATCAACCCCTCATGGTACACTAGGATTGCTTTACTAGATGCGATTGCTTACCCACAACCTATTTGCTCTGCTCTCTCGGGTGGAATTATAGAAATAGTTCAAGGAACCCTTAATGATATTCAAAGCCTTTCTGAATATTTACCAGGTCAGGCTGCAATTGATTGGATTTCTATGCTGAAAGATTATATAACAATAATTATATAACAAGCAATTTATGCAGAAGATAGAAATTCACCTCAGATACTCTCATTGTCCACACCAACAGAATTTCTTACTCAACTTTGTTTAGGAAGCCTAGGAGCTCCCGAATCAACCCCAGAATGGCATTTCCACCCAGCTATTACCCAACGAGAAAAAGAATCGGAGGAACTTATGCAAATGATAGAGGAAGAGGAGTCATTTATATAACTCTAGCTTCTGTAATACTCTTCAAAATCTGCAATGGCACAACTATTTCTCCTACTATAGCTACTTCTTTTGAAACTTCTTCTGAAACTTCTACTTCTACTACTATAAAACCAAATACTATAGCAGCAGCTATGACTATGGAACCACCTCTTCATAACATTACTTTAGAACAACTTCCACAACATTACATCTTTCACCCTCCTTATATCTTCACTAACAATACTCTTTTTTGTCTAACTATAGGACACTTTGATTTCAACACTTCTCTATATTACACTGCTACACATAAACTATGTCCCAGTTATTATACACAGAAGTATTGTCAGCTACAAGCTTTAAATGAAGATCAGACTACTCTAAGAGCATACCATCACACACAACTTAAAGACTGTGTGAAACTTCAATGGTTTCAGGATGCATTACATACTAGATCTGTATCAATTGTTGACACTCAATCTCGGGAACCACAGGGCATAACTTATCATGTCTCTAAGGATACCCTTTTACAATGGAGAGGATCCATCATAATGCTGATACAGTCAATAGACCCTTATAGCGCTGAAGAAAACAATACTTGTATACAAAGAGCAACTTTTAATGTAGTACCCTTCATGGAACACTTAATGAGTTTTTGGAACACAGGAGAACTAGATGACACAGATATAGAGGACTATGAGTATGATAATGAGGACAATACTAGTTCAAATCTAGCCGCCTCAACAGAAACAACAGAAATATCCTCAACCATAGAGACCACTACTCCTGAAACCTCACCAACCACTCCAACTTTCATGAATCCCAAACCCTTTTTCTCACCACCAATTTTGAATCCCACATTACCAGAAGGCTTCCCTGAAGGACATCCTATTAATCATACAGTAAAGGAAGGTGACATAACATATTATCAGTATTATCTTACAGAGTTTCCAAATTTTCCAACCTTTGGCAATTTTTGCATTGGAATAGAGTGCACTATGGGTGCCTCTGAAGGCGCTGCATTTGCCTCTCATATGAGGACACCATTAGATGATACAATCACACCTGAAGAATACCTAGAGAAGGACAATAATTTTGGGCCTTTTAGACATATACCTCAGGTGCTGACTGATCTAATTTCCCCTGTCACTTATGATGATTTCACCATAGAACCCAAATTATGGGAAGCACCTCGATTTGGTCCCATCTATCAAATCTGTTTTGCGGCAGGCATAGTGAATAATTCTTTTCCTCTCAATAATACCGACCCTTTCGATCAAAGCTTTACATTCATAGAAAAGGCAATTTATTGTAGAGACCCTTCTTTCCTACCAAAACCGATGAAGGAACTCTTACAGAAACATACCTATCAAAAAACAACCACATTAGCATCTAAGCTCAGAACGCCATCGGCTCTAGGATTTACCCAAAACACATAGAACTTACCAAAACAGAGGGGCATGCTTAATAGTACTCACTTATGCCGAGGCAAAGGAAATATTATACAAACAACTATTAAGTACTATGATTGCAGGCACAAAAACACCTATAAAAGCTCTTGAATACTCACCACAAGACTGCTCTAACATCACAACAAGTACAATGACATTTACATCAAAAATAGACACAACCTTACACAATTGGCTTCAGTCTACTCGTATCTTAATAAGGGAAGAACCCGATAATCTAAATGCCTCACTTATTGGCAATATCACACTCCAATTTTTGTCTATCCAATTTCAACAAACAACATTTCCTATATTTTTATTCAGAAGTAACACCTCTAGTATCAATTTAACAAGGGAAAGTCAGACATACCATGACTGTTCCATTCACAAATTCATGATTTTACATCCTAACCTACCATATGGTGTTATTCCAGTACATTCCATTAACACTAAAGCTGCACCCTTTAGATATCATCCTTACTCTTATGGCCCTTTTCCTATCACAAAGTATAGGAATATATCAGTAAAAATTTGATTATACTCAGGGCACTCTTACTAGTGCAGCACCTCACACTATGCAGAAATGGTACAAGTTTCCTGAAAATGTTACCCGACCAACACCATTCCCTTTAGACAAAACTCATTGGGATCTTTGTTCTCAGGTATTAGACCCTAGGATTAATCTCACTTAAAATGTCTCTTATGGAATGAAACCAACCTCTTGGTTTTCTACTTTTGGTGCAAAGATTAACACTCACAACACCTTTAGAATCGCAGGAAGTTTATCACTAGGTTATCAATCATACATGATAATGTACCTCGAAGGAGGATGGAAAAAAGCTTTCCTACACCATCACTCACCTATTACTAACCACACAGTATTACCTAATTCTGATTTCTTCCATGTACCAAACCCGAGAGATCAATGCTTCACCAAGACACCTCTAGACCCCTGCATTATCTATAGAGGATGTTATAATAGCACCATATGTTTAAGGACTTTACATTTTCCTTCCATCTATTCATATGGTATTATTAAGCCTGCACCTACCATTTTAACACCACCTCCTGTCATGACCCACTCTGATAATCCAATTCGAATTATTTACAAACCACAAATTCAACGCACCACTCTGTACTTTTCACCTTCCGACTTTCTTGTAACCTCTCTTATACCTGCGTGCGCTTCACAACAACTTAACTTACAATTACCACCCTTTCCCCAACGTTTTCATTCTAATGTTAGGAAACTCCTACAACTTGATGCAGCCTCATTTGCAATGGCATCTCTCTCCCTAACTGTATCTATAGCTAATTCTATTAAGATCAACAAACTGACACGTGACTTAAATGTCTTCATGTCAGAAACGGCCATGGAACAGGCAAAAATCATGAGGTTAGTCTCATCTTCTTTCGATTCGGCCTACGCACTAGCTGCACAGACTCAACAACAAATCAGATTATTATCTGAAGCAACTAAACAACAGAATGAGGCTATCCAAAAGCTTCACATGGACCTAGAGGACCTCAATATTCGATTCCAAATGTATCAATTCAAATGGCAATGCATAAAAATTCAAGACCATTTGACTCAGGCCCACAGAGACATGCTTAATTTAATGCAGTTAGGTACCGGATTTAATCCCTTATGGAGCGATGCTACTGCAAGAGTTGACTTCTCTAAACCTGTCGGTTGTGACACGGCAGACTGCAAAATATCTATTCTAACAACTATTGGCGGAGAAAATCTCCTAGCCTACTCCACTATTGACATCCCTACCAAAATAGGGGAAGATTATGTCTTACCTGTAGGCGATCTTTTGTTCGTTGATCCCTACTTCTTCAAAAAATCAGATCTTATTGAATTCTCGCCCACTGTCTTCATTGCTCATAATGCACTTTATGCAGACTCTTTTCCTGTTGCTTTAATCCCACATCAGCCTAGACCCACTTTCTACTCTTTAGGAAGACATAATTGGGTAATTTGTTTCTCTAACATTTCCTACTTGGACCATAAGACCTTTTTGGATGTCAACATTTCAAGGCATCAATAATTGCTCTCTCCTTACTAATGCTATGAACATTTCTATAAATAATGTCACACATTACACTACTTATACAGAATCTTCAACTATCTTTTGGCACCCTTCTGTGCCCCTTGTCCCTACTCTAACTACCAAGCATTATACCGCCCCGCCCACCCTTAACAAATCTTTTACTAAGTTAGCACAACTTGAGGGTCTCACTAAGAAGACGCTTCAACAACTCAAGAAGCCAATAGACAAACTACATCACATCGTCTACGTACCAAATGCTGGGACCATCGCGACCAAGGAGGACGTCAGGAAACTACACAGCGCCTGCCATCTCGGAGATACCCTCCTCTCACTTTGGAGAATGGTACCTTGCACTCCCAACTGGAACGCGCTGAACCCCGTGACCCTCATTCAACATGGATTTTCTTCTTTACAAAATACTTGGACTCTGATTAAGGAAACTGCTCTTGGTTTTGCTTGTTTCTTTTTGCTTCATCTCTTTCTTAAGATGATTTTTACTCTTCTTCCCCGGAAGGAGAAACCTTTTTAGTCTGATTCCTTTGGACTAAATCCCCGGGAATCACCAGGTGAACTGTTATAGAAATAGATTTGTGTGTGTATTAGAGTCAGGAATCTAAGTTTGATGTGTGTATTAGACTTGACATAAGTAACTCCATCTTGTGTGACTGAGTGTAGCTGTGATGCCTGCGTGCCACGATAAGATTAACACTTTGTAGCCCCAGCCTCCAACCAGGCCCCGAGCTCTGTCGGACCCCGATAAGACACACCGAAGATGCACCACACCTGCAACTGAACTGTTAAAAGCAGGAGCTTTTCGGCCACATCCTTGGATGCTTGTCTGCTCCCCACAGACTTCGTCCCCAGCTCCGGGAAAGCTGCCCCTGCGTTGCTCTGCCCTGCACCTCTCTGCCAGAGCTTCCAGAGGGCTGCAGTGACCGACGCCGTCGCGGCCGCACCCCCGTGTGTGTGTCTTTCTGCAGATCCTCCGGGTGGCCTGCTGGTGCCGAGAACCATCGGGAACTGGTAAAGAAACCCTGTGTGATTTGCTTTGTGTTTGTCTCTGTCTCCCTTCTTGAAACTTGAATTATTGGCTCGGTCTCATTGAACTAAAGTGTCTCTCGACCCTCACGGTGGTATAGCCACGTATTGGGAGTTAGACCACCTGTGTTTACATCTCCAGAGAAAGTGGGATATGGGCCCCATATAATTACAAGGGACTGTACAAGACGGAGGCAGGAGGGGCAGTGTCAGAAGGGGATGTGGTGGAGGCAGAGGTTGGCTTTTGTATTTTGAATATGGAAGAAGGGGCCATGAGCCAATGAATGCAAGTGAAGAATCTGCCCTTAAAGCCTCCAAAAAAAAAAAACAAAACAAAAAAATCAGACCTGCCAGCACCTTTATTATGACCATCTAAGATTCATTTCTGACTTCTGACCTCCAAAACTGTAAGCTCATAAGTTTGTGTTATTTTAATCATTACATTTGTGGTAACTTGTTACATCAACAATAGAAAACTAACACACCCTGCCTTCTGAAAGACTATGCTGATGCCTCCAATGAGGCAAGACAAGGTTGCCTTATAAGACAATGCAGGGCCCGTCACAAGCTGGACCCACCAGCCCTTCTGGTCACCAACCAACTAGGGCCAAATCTCAGCATAACCAGAAGGAACTGTTTTGCACTGGCTAACAGGAGGGGAGGGACTATACGACAAAGGAATTACAGAATCAGACTACCATGCACGAGAAGGGTCAGGAGAGTATTCCTGGGAGCCAGGACTTGGAGGATTCTGAGGATGAGAAACTATAAACTTGAATAGAGAGTTTGTCAATAAGGGACAAACTCCTATCACGCATGATTTAACCCATTGGCAATGGCCCCAGGGTGTAGGCACCGTGAGATAGCCCTTGGAAGCTTGGAGCAAATGAATGCCAAATGAATTCCAAAAGTACAGACTTGGGCTCTGTACAATGATTTATCTGGTCTTTCTCCATGGCTCCCTGGGAGGTAACTTCTAAAACTCTTGGCATTTTCTCATAATAGTAGTGTCTTTGTCATGTGTGAACCACTTAGATTACACCTGAGTTCATACCAACAAGATCCTGAAGGGAGTGGATCACCAGAAAGACTAATGAAGTGACAAGAAGGTTGGGGCTTGGGGTCAGCCTGACCTCCACAGAGGGTAGGGGAAGCTGCAGACTGGGTTCTATCACATGGTTGAGAATGAAAAAAATCATGTCTACATGAGGTAACCCCAGGAAAAACTCTAGACACTGGGGACAGGGTGAGGGTCCTGGGTGGTGAACACATCGATGTGCCAGGAGTGGGCAGCAGCCTCACTCCGCAAGGAGAAGGCAACAGAGCTTGGCATCTGGAACTTTTCTTGACCTAGACATTTGCATCTCTCCCAAACTGTAGCCTTCCAAATTCATGAGCGCCCTAGCCAGATTGGCTCAGTGGTTAGAGCATTGGCCCGCAGACTAGAGGGTCTCGGGTTCAATTCCACTCAAGGGCATGTACCTGGCTTGACGGCTCAATCACTGATACTCCGAGAGCACGTGCGGGAGGCAACCCATCGATATGTCTCTCTCACATCAATGTTTCTCTCTCTCCCTTCCACTCTCTCTGAAAAGCAATGGAAAAAATATCCTCTGGTAACGGTTAAAAAAAAAGTTAAAATCATGAATTTTAATGTATATTTCACCACAATAAAAAAACCTTAAACAGGTGAAATTTGTTTTAGTAATATTTTATGTATCACAATATAGTCAAAATATTTTCATTTCAATATGTAACTAATTTTTAAGATTGAAATGTTTTATATTCTTGTTATCATACTAAAGCCTTTGAAAAGTTAGCATTCAGCGTGTATGCTACACTTACAGGGCACCCCAGTGAGGGCTAGCCAATTTCAAGTGCTCAATAGCCTCATGGAGCCAGTGGACAGCCTTCATCTAAAACCTCATCTGCAAGCATCTCCATTCTACTTGCAAAGACCCACAGGTTCCCTGCAACACTCCTGCAGCACCTCTGCAAATCCGCCTACAGGTTTTCTGCAAACTTCCCACATCATCTTCAAACACGCCCACAGCTCACAGGCCGATCCCTGAATCTCACTGCGGGCAGCTTCAGAACCTTTGCAGGTTGATCTGGCCTGCAAAGCACCCCTCTTCTTAGTGTAAAATGCCATATGCCCATGGGAAACACTCTGGCAGGGCCCCACATAGTCCTCTCCAAGTCCGGGGGGCGGGGGGCTGAGGCCGGACAGGAGACCCCAGGTGTCCTTCTTCTTGCTTCCCCTCAGGCTCTTCATCCTGGGCCTCTTCTAGGAAGGCAACCAGCTCCTCCCACAGCACCAGGTCTCCAGCCCCAGGCTACACAGCTGGCCCAGCAGCTGGATATCGCTCTTCAAAGTTTCTCCTGCAGGAGGGAAGGGAGAGTCATGGGCATTCCACCCCAGAGAGCATGCCCCCCAACCTGGGTGGAAGCAGGTCCCAGCTCAGGACCTGACAGAGTCTTTGCTTGACCTAACTTTAGTCAGGCTCCTGAAACTTCCCGTAGGCCCACCTGTGCACCGCCTCGTAAAATGCAGTCTTAGCAATAATCCCCATCCTCCATCCCTGAACGCTCTCCATAGCTTATCTAGTCTGGTTCTTCACCTCCCACATCTCCCAGCTGATGTCTGATCACCCTGGCCTGTCTTCAGCAGGAATCCTGCTGAGTCGCTTGACCCAAAATGCCCCCTTCCTGCTGATGTAACTTTCTATCCACTGTCCCCCAGCGGCTCCTGCGCCGTAAATTTCCACTTGCCCATGCTGTACTTGGAGTTGAGCCCAATCTTTCTCGTCCACTGTAAAATCCCATCACAGTGGTCCCTGTTCCCATCACCTTACTACCTATACCATGTCCTTGGGCAGGTCCTTGCTGTGTCCCGGGACCTTATCTGCCATCCTGCTTCTCACGGTGTCTCTTGATCTGTCGCTCTCTCTCCATTTGTCTCTCCCTGTCTCTACGTCTCTCTGTGTGTGTCTGACTCTTAATCTCTTGGTCTCTCTCTTCCCTCTCTTGCTATCCATCTCTCTGTCTCCACCTGTCTGTTTCTATGTCTTTCCATACCCCGTCTTTCTGTCTGCCTGTATTTCTCTGCCTTTGTCTCCATCTCTCTGTCTCTTAGATTTAATCTGAGTCTCTGTCTCTGTTGCTGTCCTCAATCTCTGCTTTCCATTTCCATCTCTTTCTGGGTCTCTCTTTGTGTCTGTCTCTATTCCTGCCTCTCACTCTTTGGGTCTATGTGTCTACCTCTCTTTGGGTCTCTCTCTCTCTCCCTCTCTGTGTGTGTGTCCCTGGCTTTATTTCTCAATTTCCGTCTCTCAATTTCTGTCTTTCAATCTCTGGCCCTTTCTATTTTCACACATTGCCTTTAATTAATTAATTAATTAATTAATTCTCCCCCACCCCTACTCTATCTCTTGCCCCTCCAAATTCCTCACTCACCAACTCCTCCCAGATCCACAGCAGACTCTCCCTGCCACCTTCAGTGTCTGCCCCTGGGGACATGAGGGTCTGGTCAGCTCTCCCTGATGGGGGGGCACCTCTCAGGGCCCTGGGGGTTGGACCCAGCCCTGGAGGCACCAGTCCAGCCTGCCTCAGCTGCCTCCACAGCTCCATAGTCTCTGAGCAGTGGCTGCGCAGAACAGGAAGTAGCAAGGCCCAGAATGACCCAGCCCCCTGGAGACCTGGGGGGTGGGGGAAATAAAGGGCAGTGGAAGGGTCTGACATGGCATCCCAAAGCCCATTCTTCAGTGAGAATCAGCATTTTTTTCTTTCTGAAGCCTAATCTCAACTCCGCTTACAAGCATCCAACTCCACCCCTCCATGTCTCTTCCCAGGAATAACCCCTCCCTGTCTTTGATGTCTATTGATGCCTGGCCTCATCCTGTGTAGCCCTCTCCTGGGTCTCAGGTCCCAACACTCATCCTCAAACCCCAACTTCGTCCTTGCCTTTCTCCACTCAAGCCATCCAGGGCTTCCCAATCAGTGTGCCTGAGGAGCCAGGAATGGCTTCCAAGAGAATGATCCCTCGGCTGGGCTGCCTCAATGTCCGGGCTGCTGGTATTTCGCTGAGCAGCCAACTCTGCTGACTCTAGACTTGCCCACAGATGGTATCACTTTCAGCACTGGGCCCTGCCAGGGAAAAGGTTGGAACACACTGCAGGCCTCCCTCTGCTAGAGCCCCTCTGTCAGGCCCAGGACATTCAAATTCCTTTGATGTGTCAATGGCTTCAAAGTCCCTGACTCCAGTCTGACCTCCCTCCTGAGCTTCAGACCCCTATTCAGCATCTCCACCTGGATGTCTCAAGATGCATATGGTCAAAACAGAACTCTCAATTGGGACCTACCCCACCGTATTAGTTTCCCGGTGCTGCTTTAACAAATTACCACAAACTTAGTGGCTTAAAACAGCACAATGTTATTCTCTTACAGCTCCAGAGGTCACAAGTCTAAAGTGGGTGCACAGGGCTGGGTTCTTTCTGGAGACTCTAGGGGAGAATCAATTTTCTAACTTTAACAGCTTCTAGGAGCGACCCACATTTCCGGGCTCATAGCCCCTTCCTTGTATCACTCCAAGCTCCTCCATCTGTCATCAAGACTTTCCTGCCTCCATTTTATAATATCCTCATGATTACATTGGGCCCACCTCAATTACCCAGGATAGTCTCCCCATCTCAAGATTTCTAACTTAACCACATCTTTTGCGTATCACTGATAGTGACATACTCACAGGTTCCAGGGATCAGAACATGGATATTTGAGGGGGGGTCATCTCAGCCTACCACACCTGTCCTTCCAAGCACCTGCTACTCCCCAGTTTCCCCATCTCTCTGAGTGGCAGCACTGTCCTTGTAGTTTCTCAAGGTGCTGGCTCCAACTCAAAAAGAGATTCATAATCTGAGTACTTCTCACCATTTCCGTTGCCCCATCTCTGCTCCTGTCTCCATTCATCTCTGGTTTGGATGAGTATAGTAGCCTCTTTGCGCCCCCCCCCCCCCCGCCCTCTAAGATCTGTTTCCCGCCTGGCAGAATTGATCTTTACAAAATGTAAATTAGATGACACTGTCCTGAGAAGGGAATAAAATCCTACCAGGCCTGCACAGTCAGCTCCCGGCCCACCTGCCTGACCTGGTCTTCCACCTCTGTCTTCAAGACGGTTCCCACCTCTGGGCCTTTGCACTGGCTGCTACCCTGCCTGGAACACTTTCCTCCCAGATGTTTGAATGGCCGTTTCCTTCTTATCCTCCACTTAAATGTCATGTCTTCAGAGAGGCTTTTGCCAATGGCCCTGTACCGCTGTCACTCCCTATCATATTACCTGTTCGTATTTGCCTCTTATCAAATACTATCTGAAGTTACCTTGCTTCTTCTGGTGTTTCCTATCCATCCTCTCCCTGCCTGGAATGCTGACTCCCGGAGATGGGGCTGGGTCGGTCCTGTTCACCACGGTAACCTCAGCACCCAGAGCAGTGCCTGCGCCATGGTACCTGCTCAGTAAATTTGTGGAGTGAATGAATGAATGATTCCATCCTCAAGACTTCACATCGACTCTTCACTCGGAGCTCCAAACTGAAGTCACACACACATCACAGTACTAATCTTTTTTTCCTTCTCCTCATTAATCTTTGTTTTAATGGGTCTCAACATTCTGTGACAGATTTTTGGTCAAGTTGTTTCCATTAAAAACTAATAAATAAAAACTAATAACTAACTAAAACTAATAACAGATTTTAAAAACTAATAACTTAAAAACTGCCACACACACACACACACACACACACACACACACACACACACACAAATGGTCCAGAAAACATTCTCCTTTCCTTCTGAAGGTTTTACGATGCATTGTAATCATTAACCAGTCTTTTACTATTAAACTTAAATGGTCAATTGAGACAAACAGTTCTGAGACTGTTCTTCCACCACTGATTAAGACTGGGGCGGCAGGTATTGGGGATAATATTCATTTAGCCTTCTGAGCTTTCTGGGCAGACTTGGTGACTTTGCCAGCTCCAGCTGCCTTCTTGTCCACTGCTTTGATGACACCAACAGCAACTGTCTGTCTCATGTCACGAACAGCAAAACGGCCCAGAGTCAGAGAAGCTCTCAACACACATGGGCTTGCCAAGCACCATATCAGCGATGGCAGCGTCACCAGATTTCAAAAACTTAGGGCCATCTTCCAGCTTTTTCCCAGAATGACAATCAATCTTCTCCTTCAGCTCAGCAAATTTGCAAGCGATATGAGCTGTGTGACAGTCCAGCACAGGTGCATACCCAGCACTGATCTGGCCTGGATGGTTCAGGATAATCACCTGAGCTGTGAAGCCAGCTGCTTCCATTGGTGGGTCATTTTTGCTGTCACCAGCCACACTGCCACGATGAACATCTTTGACAGACACATTCTTGACATTGAAGCCCACATTGTCCCCAGGAAGAGCTTCACTCAAAGCTTCATGGTGCATTTCAACAGACTTTACTTCAGTTGTAACATTGACTGGAGCAAAGGTGACCACCATGCCAGGCTTGAGAACACCAGTCTCCACTCGGCCCACAGGGACAGTACCAATACCACCAATTTTGTAGACATCCTGGAGGGGTAGACGTAGGGGCTTATCAGTTGGATGAGTTGGTGGTAAGATGCAATGCAGAGCTTCAAGTAGTGCAGTTCCACTGGCATTGCCATCTTTACGGGTGACTTTCCATCCCTTGAACCAAGGCATATTAGCACTTGGCTCAAGCACGTTGTCACCATTCCAACCAGAAATTGGCATAAATGCTAATGTGTCAGGGTTGTAGCCAATTTTCTTAATATAGGTGCGGACTTCTTTAACAATTTCCTCGTATCTCTTCTGGCTGTAGGGTGGCTCAGTGGAATCCATTTTGTTAACACCAACAATCAGTTGTTTCACACCCAGTGTGTAAGCCAGAAGGGCATGTTCACGGGTCTGCCCATTCTTGGAGATACCTGCTTCAAATTCACCAACACCAGCAGCAACAATCGGGACAGCACAGTCAGCCTGAGATGTGCCTGTAATCATGTTTTTGATGACGTCTCTGTGTCCCGGGGCATCAATGATGGTCACATAATACTTGCTGGTCTCGAATTTCCACAGGGAGATAGCAACGGTGATACCACGCTCACGTTCAGCTTTCAGTTTACCCAAGTCCCAGGCATACTTGAAGGAGCCCTTCCCCATCTCAGGTGCCTCCTTCTCAAATTTTTCGATGGTTCTTTTGTCGATCCCATCACATTTGTAGATCAGATGGCCAGTAGTGGTAGACTTGCCGGAATCTACGTGTCCAATGACGACAATGTTGATATGAGTCTTTTCCTTTCCCATTTTGGGTTTGTTAGTGGTGGTTTTCAAGACACCTGTGTTCTGGCGGCAAACCCGTTGCGAAAAGGCTCACAGCACTAATCTTGAGATCTCCTCTCCATCCCTTACCCTGAAGTCTAACCTCGACACCCGCTCGATCTTTTTCCCAGGGGAAAATAATGCTGGGCAATTTGGGGGGCACTGAATTCCCTATTGCAAGGAGGGAGCGAGGGAGAGCTGGAGAACAGGGATGCTCAGGGGAACCCTGACTTCAGTCAGAGGAAGGGAAGGTGCTCTAACTGGAAGGACTGCCCACCCTCTCCTAGGGAAAGGCTAGAGTCCCACTACAAAGCCTACAGAGAGGGCACTCAGAGAAATCCCTGAACCCAAAAAAGAGTAAAAAATGCAAGCGCCTTCAAGAGGAGAGCGTGACCCAAAAAAACGCCAAACACGGAGCCAGGCGGGCTGGGTAAAACGGGAAGGGCCCCTTCCGGTGACGCAATCCCAGCAAGATGGCGGCGCCCAGGGCGGTAGGTGATCGGAGTTCCTAGAGCCCCGAAATGGAAGTCCGTTCAGCTGCCTCCGCCTTCAGGGCCAGTGTCGGCGCCCGGGAAGCAAGGAGCGTGGGGCAGCAGGAGGCCTCCCGGCTAGGCCTCGCGCTGCCAGTGTAGACACGCGGCTCTTGGGAGCCCGGGAGGAAGAGCGCAGGTTGCAGGCTGCTGAGGAGCTTCCGGGAGGAAGAGGGGGGGCGGGCGTTTGGCAGAGAGAAACCAATGCAGAAGCAGGAGATGTCTTCCGGAAATGGCACACCCGGCCAATCAGAGGGAGGGATAAGGGAGTCGACGAGCCGTGGAGCGGACCCTGCGTTCTGGCCAGTGCGGCTCCGGGGTTAACGCATCGCCCCCCTGTCCCCGCCCCAACGGGTCGCAGGTTCGATTCCCGGTGGGGCACGTACCTGGGTTGCTGCTTCCATCCCCTGTTGGAGGCAGCCAACCAATCTCTCCTCTCAAAAAGCAACGGGGGTAAAATATCCTCGGGTAAGGATTAACCAAAACCCCCGAAACAACCCGAAGAAAGAGAGTGGGAGTGGGACCTGCAAGGGAAAGAGGATAGGACTCCAAGGAATGCAGGCGAGGGAGACTCATGGGAGAGTTAGGAATTCTGATGGAAAACCAAAGGCATGGTCGTCGGGTCGGGGAACCAAGAAGTATGGGAGTTCCAAGGAATTAAGGGGAGAATTTGCAGTATTGTGGAGAGGAATTTAGATAGAAATGGGTAAAATAAGAGGTTGGGAGCTTATGAAGAATTTTTAGGGAAAATAAGGGTTTGGGCCAAGTTCTGGGGGGAAATGAGAAATTAAAGAAAGAATTTAAGGGCGGTTTGACAGCAATTTAAACAAATTAAGGTTATATTTTAGGGAAATAAATCAGTTTTTCAGGAAGACTCCAGGGAGAATTTGGGGACATTTGTGGAAAATGAAGGGGTCGGATAATAGAGATTTTGAAAGAAAATAAGCATTGGTGGGGAGAAATAGGGGGAGAATTTGGGGAAACCAAGAATGTTTCGCTAAATCAAAGAGACAGTTTAGGGTTGATTAGAAGGAAGAACTTGGGAAAAAAAAGGAGGGAAATCTGGGAATCCCAAATGCAGAACTTGGAAGTTCTGAAAGGAGAATTTAGTGAGTCAAGAAGCATTCGGGGGTAGGGAGGGAGGGGTGATCACAGACCAAGGACAGAACAGAGCGGCCCAGCCAGCTCGGCCTCAAAGGAGGCTCTCCAGGCTCAGCCTCTCCTTCCTCCCCAGTCCCGCCATCTGGCGGCCACACTTGGAACAGGGGTACCAGGGGCACCCTTGGCCTGAGCAGTGCAGTGGCCCGCAGGGCCATCAGAGGAAGGGGAGGAAGTTGCTCAAGTTCCTGACCGACTCTTTCTGTGATGTGGAGGCCCGGAGGGAGTGCCTGCTCCAAAAGCAGGCGTCAAAACTGCACAGGGAAAATCGGTGAGAACCCCTGGCCTGCAAGACCCTCCTGCTCTGGAATCACTGGTCTCCGTTCGTTTCACAGATTCGCCGTGCCTATCTGACACAGTGCAAAAACCACTCAGAAGCTGAGAAAGAGCTTCTACCCTGTGAGTTGTCTTGCTTGTCCCTCCTGATGGCCAGCGAGCATTGGGTTGAATCCTAGAGGATCTGACCCAGAGGTGAGGAGTTGAGACCAGAGATGGGCAGCAAGGAATGGCATGGAGGGATGGGCTCCTGTGTAGTCGGGATAAGCCAATTGTAAAGCCTGGGTGGGGTTTGGGATGTTGGATAGATTTGGGATTAGGTGAGTGGTCCAGTGCCAGGGAGGAGGGCTTTTTGGAGGAGGGGCTTAAGGGTGAAGATGAGGACCCTGAATGGGAGGTGGACCTACCATTTTGGGGAGGGAAACAATTGAAATTTCCTCCTTGAAGTCCAAGGTATTGCTCTTCTAGATTGGGATGGATTTAGGGGTGCAATATGGAGAATGGAGGAATGGGCAAGGACTTGAAAACTCACATGAACCCGCCCGGCGTGGCTCAGCAGTTGAGAATCAACCTATGTTCCAGGTGATCACAGTTCCAGTAGTGGCCAGGGCACATGTCTGGGCTTCGGGCTCGATTCCCAGTAGGGGGCATGCAGGAGGCAGCCGATCAATGACTCATCATTGATGTTGCTCTCTCTCTCTTCCCCTCTCCCTTCCTCTCTCTAAAATAAATAAAGACATGTTAAAAAAGAAAGAAAGGAAGAAAACTCATATTAGTGCCCTGACGTTGGGGACAAGAGGGAGCCCCAGATGTACAGGCCAACAGGGGCCATGAGAGAAAAGCCAAGTGGGAGAGGGACAGGGGCATCCAATGTGGGGGGGGGGGTGTTCTATGGGTCTGGAGAGCGATGAGGGATTGGCAAACTGAGGAGGCCATGAACACAGAAGATGAGCTGAGGGTGTTTGGGGACTTGATTCAGGAAGGGAGTTTGAGTGTGAGGTAATCAGACTCGAAAAGGAATTGGGATGGCAGTCTGGGGAAGGTGATGGGTGGGCTACAGAAAAGCAAAATGTTGCCCTCTTTTCAAAATCCTCCTTTATTTCAATAAACAAGCTAACCACGTCCCAAGCATTTGTACGTGAGTGTGTAAGGCTGAACAGGAGTTTCAACAGGTGGGGAAACTATGACTGCGTCAGGGATCGAGGTAAAGCATCATTTTGGAGCATGTGTCCCCTTTCCCTTCTTTGTTGACTTGTCAGAGTGAACTTCTGTGAGTCTGCAGTGGAGAGATGTGTGACAGGTCGCAGTGCTGGACTGGTAGGTGCCAATTGTCTTGGCCACCTGTCCTTGTCTAATCGAGGCTGTAACACTTCCAATTGTGGATGCTGCTCTCCCACCTGTCCTTAGGTTGGTGGGTGGGATAGAACCCAGGCCATGATCAGCAGTTCTTGCTACCGGGCATGTTCATCCTCCATGTCTCCTGAAGCTAGAAGCAGGTCAGGAATGTCGTTCTATTGCTGTAGAAACATGGCCTTGCTCCACACCCTGGGCATCTGCATGTTATTCTCTTATTAGGTCCCACCAGTGGCTTCAAAACTGGCCTTTCATCCTTCTAACATGGATTAGATAGAGGTTCAAGTGCGGCAACGGGTCCTTTACTCTGGAGGGTACGTCCAGCATGGCCCAGACTAATGGAGTCCTAAAAGCCTCATAGATGTAGCAGATCCCTGAATGGTCGCAGATGTGCACGTCCCTGTGTTATCGGCAAGAGGAGCGACCTCAGTTCTTTTCTCCTTGAATGAAAGATTCTATTCAAGAGACAAAGTGCATCAAAGCAAGCAAGAATTTATTGGCTGCAGCAAAAACAACTCAGGGCAGTGAACCAAGGAAGGGCCTAGAAAGAGCAACAGGAGAGCCCAGGCAGGGCGGCTTTGGCTCCCTGGGAAGTCAGAGAAAATGGGGCCTCGGAGACAGGTTCAGGGGGTGAGCCAGGGACAAGCTGCCATTGCCCATTGCTCCCCTTGTTGCAAGTCTCATGGGATCTGTTGGAGTTTAGGAGATACGTGTCTGTGGGGGAAGGAGAAGGGGAAGGGAATGGCATGGGCGTGCTCCCTGGTGGGAGAGGGCACCCTGGGTCTTTTGCATTGAGGGTATTTATCTCTCTCTTGCAAGTGGAAATCTTGGGGGGGGGTGTGTCTCAGGGTAGGATCTGAATAGAATATCAGATTTCCAGATGTGCTCTTTCAGGGTCCTGGTCCCCACTG